>NW_025727920.1:0-235868 GCF_021461385.2 Schistocerca piceifrons
CAAGGGATACAGTAAACTTGGAGTGAAGCATCGGAATCTATAACTAGTGTGACAGGAATGATTCAAAACATAGACAGTAAGATGAGTCAGTCTTTTTGTACTTAAGTCGGCATTGAGCCTTTTCTATTTAATTAGGATGCAATTTCTGTGTCTCATCGTCAATAAGAAGGTTAGAGGGATACAGTAAACCCGAAGTGAAGCATCGGAATCTATAACTAGTGTCACAGAAATGGTTCAAAACATAGTCAGTAAGAAGAGTCAGTCTTCTTGTACTTAAGTCGGCATTGTGCCTTTTGTATTAACTTCCGATGCAATTTCTGTGTTTCATCGTCAATGAGAAGGTCCAAGGGATACAGTAAACCTGGAGTGTCGCATCGGAATCTGTAACTAGTGTCACAGGAATGGTTCAAAACATAGACAGTAAGAAGATTCACTCTTCGTGTACTTAAGTCCGGATTTTGCCATTTGTATTTAATTCCGTTGCAATTTCTGTGTTTCATCGTCAATAAGAAGGTCCAAGGGATACAGTAAACCTGAAGTGAAGCATCGGAATCCACAACTAGTGTCACAGCAATGGTTCAAAATAAAGACAATAGTAAGAGTCAGTCTTCTTGTACTTAAGTCTGCATCGTGCCTTTTGTATTTAATTCCGATGCAATTTCTGTGTTTCATCGTCAATAAGAAGGGCCAGGGTATACAGTAAACCTGAAGTAAAGCATCGGAACCTATAACTAGTGTCACAGGAATGGTTCAAACTATAATCAGTAAGTAGAGTCAGGCTTCCTGTACTTAAGTCGGCATTGTGCCTTTTCTATTGAATTCCGATGTAATTTCTGTGTTTCATCGTCAATTAGAAGGTCCAAGGGATTCAGTAAACCTGGAGCGAAGCATCGGAATCTATAACTAGTGTCACAGGAATGGTTCAAAACATAGACAGTAAGAAGAGTCAGTCTTTTTGTACTTAAGTCGGCATTGTGCCTTTTCTATTTAATTCCGATGCAATATCTGTGTGTCATCGTCAATATGAAGGCCAGAGAGATACAGTAAACCTGAAGTGAAGCATCGGAATCTATAACTAGTGTCACAGGAATGGTTCAAAACACAGACAGTAAGAAGAGTCAGTCTTCGTGTACTTAAGTCGGCATTATGCTTATTGTATTTAATTCGGATGCAATTTCTGTGTTTCATCGTCATTAAGAAGGTCCAAGGGATACAGTAAACCCGAAGTGAAGCATCGGAATCTATAACTAGTGTCACAGGAATGGTTCAAATCGTAGACAGTAGGAATAGTCAGTCCTCTTGTACTTAATGCGGTATTGTGCTTTTTGTATTTAATTCCGATGCAATTTCTGTGTTTCATCGTCAATAAGAGAGTCCAAGGTATACAGTAAACCTGAAGTGAAGCATCGGATTCTATAACTAGAGTCACAGGAATGGATCAAAACATAGTCAGTAAGAAGAGTCAGTCAACTTGTTCTTAAGTCGGCATTGTGCCTTTTGTATTTAATTCCTATGCAATTTCTGTATTTCATCGTCAATAAGAAGGTCCAGGGGATACAGTACACCCGGAGTGAAGCATCAGAAACTATAACTAGTGTCACAAGAATGGTTCAAAACATAGACAGTAAGAAGAGACAGTCTTCTTGTTTTTAAGTCGGCATTGTGCATTTTCTATTTAATTCCGATGCAATTTCTGTGTTTCATCGTCAATAAGAAGGACAGAGGGATACAATAAACCAGAAGTGAAGCATTGGAATCTATAATTAGTGTCTCAGGAATGGTTCAAAGCAAAGTCATTAAGAAGAGTCAGTCTTCTTGTCCTTAAGCCGGCATTGTGCCTTTTCTATTTAATTCCGATGCAATTCCTGTGTTTCATCGGCAATAAGGTCAGAGGGATACAGTAAACCTGAAGTGAAGCGTCGGAATCTATAACTAGTGTCACAGGAATGGTTCAAAACATAGACAGTAGGAAGTGTCAGTTTTCTTGTACTTAAGTCGGCATTGTGCCTTTTGTATTTAAATCCCATGCAATTTCTGAGTTTCGTCGTCAATAAGAAGGTCAGAGGGATTCAGGTAACCTGAAGTGAAGCATCGGAATCCAAAACTGTTGTCACAGGAATGGTTCAAATCATAGACAGTTGGACGAGTCAGTCTTCTTGTACTTAAGTCGGCATTGTGCCTTTTGTATTTAATTCCGATGCAATTTCTGTGTTTCATCGTCAATACGAAGGGCCAAGGTATACTGTAAACCTGAAGTGAAGCATCGGAATCTATAACTAGTGTCACAGGAATGGTTCAAAGCATAGTCAGTAAGAAGAGTCAGTCTTTCTGTACTTAAGTCGGCATTGTGCCTTTTCTATTTAATTTCGATACAATTTCTATATTTCATCGTCAATATGAAGGTCCAAGGTATACAGTAAACCTGGAGTGAAGCATCGGAATCTATAACTAGTGTCACAGGAATGGTTCAAAGCATAAACAGTAAGAAGAGTCAGTCTTCTTGTACTTAAGTCGACAATGTGCCTTTTCTATTTAATTCCGATGCAATTTCTGTGTTTCATCGTCAATACGAAGGTCAGAAGGATACAATAAACTTGAAGTGGAGCATCGGAATCTATAATTAGTGTCACAGGAATGGTTCAAAACAAAGTCAGTAAGAAGAGCCAGTCTTCTTGTCCTTAAGTCGGCATTGTGCCTTTTGTATTTCATTCCGATGCAATTTCTGTGTTTCATCGTCAATAAGAAGGTCTAAAGGATACAATAAACCTGGAGTGTAGCATCGGAATCTATAACTAGTGTCACAGGAATGGTTTTAAAACATATACAGTAAGAAGAGTCAGTCTTCGTGTACTTAAGTCAGCATTTTGCCTTTTGTATTTAATTCCGATGCTATTTCTGTATTTCATCGTCAATAAGAAGGTCCACGGTATACAGTAAACCTGAAGTAAAGCAACGGAATCCATAACTAGTGTCACAGGAATGGTTCAAACTATAATCAGTAAGAAGTGTCAGTCTTCCTGTACTTAAGTCGCCATTTTGCCTTTTCTATTTAATTCCGTTGCAATTTCTGTGTTTCATCGTCAATTAGAAGGTCCAAGGGATACAGTAAACGTGGAGTGAAGCATCGGAATCTATAACTAGTGTGACAGGAATGATTCAAAACATAGACAGTAAGATGAGTCAGTCTTTTTGTACTTAAGTCGGCATTGAGCCTTTTCTATTTAATTAGGATGCAATTTCTGTGTCTCATCGTCAATAAGAAGGTTAGAGGGATACAGTAAACCCGAAGTGAAGCATCGGAATCTATAACTAGTGTCACAGAAATGGTTCAAAACATAGTCAGTAAGAAGAGTCAGTCTTCTTGTACTTAAGTCGGCATTGTGCCTTTTGTATTAACTTCCGATGCAATTTCTGTGTTTCATCGTCAATGAGAAGGTCCAAGGGATACAGTAAACCTGGAGTGTCGCATCGGAATCTGTAACTAGTGTCACAGGAATGGTTCAAAACATAGACAGTAAGAAGATTCACTCTTCGTGTACTTAAGTCCGGATTTTGCCATTTGTATTTAATTCCGTTGCAATTTCTGTGTTTCATCGTCAATAAGAAGGTCCAAGGGATACAGTAAACCTGAAGTGAAGCATCGGAATCCACAACTAGTGTCACAGCAATGGTTCAAAATAAAGACAATAGTAAGAGTCAGTCTTCTTGTACTTAAGTCTGCATCGTGCCTTTTGTATTTAATTCCGATGCAATTTCTGTGTTTCATCGTCAATAAGAAGGGCCAGGGTATACAGTAAACCTGAAGTAAAGCATCGGAACCTATAACTAGTGTCACAGGAATGGTTCAAACTATAATCAGTAAGAAGAGTCAGGCTTCCTGTACTTAAGTCGGCATTGTGCCTTTTCTATTGAATTCCGATGTAATTTCTGTGTTTCATCGTCAATTAGAAGGTCCAAGGGATTCAGTAAACCTGGAGCGAAGCATCGGAATCTATAACTAGTGTCACAGGAATGGTTCAAAACATAGACAGTAAGAAGAGTCAGTCTTTTTGTACTTAAGTCGGCATTGTGCCTTTTCTATTTAATTCCGATGCAATATCTGTGTGTCATCGTCAATACGAAGGCCAGAGAGATACAGTAAACCTGAAGTGAAGCATCGGAATCTATAACTAGTGTCACAGGAATGGTTCAAAACACAGACAGTAAGAAGAGTCAGTCTTCGTGTACTTAAGTCGGCATTATGCTTATTGTATTTAATTCGGATGCAATTTCTGTGTTTCATCGTCATTAAGAAGGTCCAAGGGATACAGTAAACCCGAAGTGAAGCATCGGAATCTATAACTAGTGTCACAGGAATGGTTCAAATCGTAGACAGTAGGAATAGTCAGTCCTCTTGTACTTAATGCGGTATTGTGCTTTTTGTATTTAATTCCGATGCAATTTCTGTGTTTCATCGTCAATGAGAGAGTCCAAGGTATACAGTAAACCTGAAGTGAAGCATCGGATTCTATAACTAGAGTCACAGGAATGGATCAAAACATAGTCAGTAAGAAGAGTCAGTCAACTTGTTCTTAAGTCGGCATTGTGCCTTTTGTATTTAATTCCTATGCAATTTCTGTATTTCATCGTCAATAAGAAGGTCCAGGGGATACAGTACACCCGGAGTGAAGCATCAGAAACTATAACTAGTGTCACAAGAATGGTTCAAAACATAGACAGTAAGAAGAGACAGTCTTCTTGTTTTTAAGTCGGCATTGTGCATTTTCTATTTAATTCCGATGCAATTTCTGTGTTTCATCGTCAATAAGAAGGACAGAGGGATACAATAAACCAGAAGTGAAGCATTGGAATCTATAATTAGTGTCTCAGGAATGGTTCAAAGCAAAGTCATTAAGAAGAGTCAGTCTTCTTGTCCTTAAGCCGGCATTGTGCCTTTTCTATTTAATTCCGATGCAATTCCTGTGTTTCATCGGCAATAAGGTCAGAGGGATACAGTAAACCTGAAGTTAAGCGTCGGAATCTATAACTAGTGTCACAGGAATGGTTCAAAACATAGACAGTAGGAAGTGTCAGTTTTCTTGTACTTAAGTCGGCATTGTGCCTTTTGTATTTAAATCCCATGCAATTTCTGAGTTTCGTCGTCAATAAGAAGGTCAGAGGGATTCAGGTAACCTGAAGTGAAGCATCGGAATCCAAAACTGTTGTCACAGGAATGGTTCAAATCATAGACAGTTGGAAGAGTCAGTCTTCTTGTACTTAAGTCGGCATTGTGCCTTTTGTATTTAATTCCGATGCAATTTCTGTGTTTCATCGTCAATACGAAGGGCCAAGGTATACTGTAAACCTGAAGTGAAGCATCGGAATCTATAACTAGTGTCACAGGAATGGTTCAAAGCATAGTCAGTAAGAAGAGTCAGTCTTCTTGTACTTAAGTCGGCATTGTGCCTTTTCTATTTAATTTCGATCCAATTTCTATATTTCATCGTCAATAAGAAGGTCCGAGGTATACAGTAAACCTGGAGTGAAGCATCGGAATCTATAACTAGTGTCACAGGAATGGTTCAAAGCATAAACAGTAAGAAGAGTCAGTCTTCTTGTACTTAAGTCGACAATGTGCCTTTTCTATTTAATTCCAATGCAATTTCTGTGTTTCATCGTCAATACGAAGGTCAGAAGGATACAATAAACTTGAAGTGGAGCATCGGAAACTATAATTAGTGTCACAGGAATGGTTCAAAACAAAGTCAGTAAGAAGAGCCAGTCTTCTTGTCCTTAAGTCGGCATTGAGCCTTTTGTATTTCATTCCGATGCAATTTCTGTGTTTCATCGTCAATAAGAAGGTCTAAAGGATACAATAAACCTGGAGTGTAGCATCGGAATCTATAACTAGTGTCACAGGAATGGTTCAAAACATATACAGTAAGAAGAGTCAGTCTTCGTGTACTTAAGTCAGCATTTTGCCTTTTGTATTTAATTCCGATGCTATTTCTGTGTTTCATCGTCAATAAGAAGGTCCACGGTATACAGTAAACCTGAAGTAAAGCAACGGAATCCATAACTAGTGTCACAGGAATGGTTCAAACTATAATCAGTAAGAAGTGTCAGTCTTCCTGTACTTAAGTCGCCATTTTGCCTTTTCTATTTAATTCCGTTGCAATTTCTGTGTTTCATCGTCAATTAGAAGGTCCAAGGGATACAGTAAACTTGGAGTGAAGCATCGGAATCTATAACTAGTGTGACAGGAATGGTTCAAAACAAAGACAGTAAGATGAGTCAGTCTTTTTGTACTTAAGTCGGCATTGAGCCTTTTCTATTTAATTAGGATGCAATTTCTGTGTCTCATCGTCAACAAGAAGGTCAGAGGGATACAGTAAACCCGAAGTGAAGCATCGGAATCTATAACTAGTGTCACAGAAATGGTTCAAAACATAGTCAGTAAGAAGAGTCAGTCTTCTTGTACTTAAGTCGGCATTGTGCCTTTTGTATTAACTTCTGATGCAATTTCTGTGTTTCATCGTCAATGAGAAGGTCCAAGGGATACAGTAAACCTGGAGTGTCGCATCGGAATCTGTAACTAGTGTCACAGGAATGGTTCAAAACATAGACAGTAAGAAGATTCACTCTTCGTGTACTTAAGTCGGCATTTTGCCATTTGTATTTAATTCCGATGCAATTTCTGTGTTTCATCGTCAATAAGAAGGTCCAAGGGATACAGTAAACCTGAAGTGAAGTATCGGAATCTATAACTAGTGTCACAGGAATTGTTCAAACATAGTCAGTTAGAAGAGTCAGTCTTCATGTACTTAAGTCGGCATTGTGCCTTTTCTACTTAATTCCGATGCAATTTCTGTGTTTCATTGTCAATAAGAAGGTCCAAGGGATACAGTAAACTTGGAGTGAAGCATCGGATTCTTTAACTAGTGTAAATGGAATGGTTCAAAACATAGGCAGTAAGAAGAGTCAGTCTTCTTGTACATAAGTCGGCATTGTGCCTTTTCTACTAAAAGCCGATACAATTTCTGTGTTTCATCGTCAATGAGAAGGTCAGAGGGATACAGTAAACCTGAAGTGAAGCATCGGAATCTATAACTAGTGTCACAGGAATGGTTCAATACATAGTCAGTAAGAAGAGTCAGTCTTCTTGTACTTAAGTCGGCATTGTGCCTTTCGCATTTAATTCCGATGCATTTTCTGTGTTTCACCGTCAGTACGAAGGTCAGAGGGATACAGTAAACCTGAAGTGAAGTATCGGAATCTATAACTAGTGTCACACGAATTGTTCAAACACAGACAGTAAGAAGAGTCAGTCTTCTTGTACATAAGTCGGCATTGTGCCTTTTGTATTTAATTCCGAAGCAATTTCTGTGTTTCATCGTCAATAGGAAAGTCCAAGGGATACAGTAAACCTGGAGTCAAGCATCGGAATCAATAACTAGTGTCACGGTAATGGTTAGAAACATTGACTGTAGAAGAGTCAGTTTTCTTGTACTTAAGTCGGCATTGTGCCTTTTGTATTTAATTCCGATGCAATTTCTGTGTTTCATCGTCAATAAGAAGGTCACAGGGGACACAGTAAACCTGAAGCGAGGCATTTGAATCAATAACTAGTGTCACTGGAATGTTTCAAATTTTAGACAGTAAGAAGAGTCCGTCTTCTTGTACTTAAGTCGGCATTGTGCCTTTTGTATTTAAATCCCATGCAATTTCTGAGTTTCGTCGTCAATAAGAAGGTCAGAGGGATTCAGGTAACCTGAAGTGAAGCATCGGAATCCAAAACTGTTGTCACAGGAATGGTTCAAATCATAGACAGTTGGAAGAGTCAGTCTTCTTGTACTTAAGTCGGCATTGTGCCTTTTGTATTTAATTCCGATGCAATTTCTGTGTTTCATCGTCAATACGAAGGGCCAAGGTATACTGTAAACCTGAAGTGAAGCATCGGAATCTATAACTAGTGTCACAGGAATGGTTCAAAGCATAGTCAGTAAGAAGAGTCAGTCTTCTTGTACATAAGTCGGCATTGTGCCTTTTCTATTTAATTTCGATACAATTTCTATATTTCATCGTCAATATGAAGGTCCAAGGTATACAGTAAACCTGGAGTGAAGCATCGGAATCTATAACTAGTGTCACAGGAATGGTTCAAAGCATCAACAGTAAGAAGAGTCAGTCTTCTTGTACTTAAGTCGACAATGTGCCTTTTCTATTTAATTCCGATGCAATTTCTGTGTTTCATCGTCAATACGAAGGTCAGAAGGATACAATAAACTTGAAGTGGAGCATCGGAATCTATAATTAGTGTCACAGGAATGGTTCAAAACAAAGTCAGTAAGAAGAGCCAGTCTTCTTGTCCTTAAGTCGGCATTGTGCCTTTTGTATTTCATTCCGATGCAATTTCTGCGTTTCATCGTCAATAAGAAGGTCTAAAGGATACAATAAACCTGGAGTGTAGCATCGGAATCTATAACTAGTGTCACAGGAATGGTTCAAAACATATACAGTAAGAAGAGTCAGTCTTCGTGTACTTAAGTCAGCATTTTGCCTTTTGTATTTATTTCCGATGCTATTTCTGTGTTTCATCGTCAATAAGAAGGTCCACGGTATACAGTAAACCTGAAGTAAAGCAACGGAATCCATAACTAGTGTCACAGGAATGGTTCAAACTATAATCAGTAAGAAGTGTCAGTCTTCCTGTACTTAAGCCGCCATTTTGCCTTTTCAATTTAATTCCGTTGCAATTTCTGTGTTTCATCGTCAATTAGAAGGTCCAAGGGGTACAGTAAACTTGGAGTGAAGCATCGGAATCTATAACTAGTGTGACAGGAATGGTTCAAAACATAGACAGTAAGATGAGTCAGTCTTTTTGTACTTAAGTCGGCATTGAGCCTTTTCTATTTAATTAGGATGCAATTTCTGTGTCTCATCGTCAATAAGAAGGTCAGAGGGATACAGTAAACCCGAAGTGAAGCATCGGAATCTATAACTACTGTCACAGAAATGGTTCAAAACATAGTCAGTAAGAAGAGTCAGTCTTCTTGTACTTAAGTCGGCATTGTGCCTTTTGTATTAACTTCCGATGCAATTTCTGTGTTTCATCGTCAATGAGAAGGTCCAAGGGATACAGTAAACCTGGAGTGTCGCATCGGAATCTGTAACTAGTGTCACAGGAATGGTTCAAAACATAGACAGTAAGAAGATTCACTCTTCGTGTACTTAAGTCGGCATTTTGCCATTTGTATTTAATTCCGTTGCAATTTCTGTGTTTCATCGTCAATAAGAAGGTCCAAGGCATACAGTAAACCTGAAGTGAAGCATCGGAATCCACAACTAGTGTCACAGCAATGGTTCAAAATAAAGACAATAGTAAGAGTCAGTCTTCTTGTACTTAAGTCAGCATCGTGCCTTTTGTATTTAATTCCGATGCAATTTCTGTGTTTCATCGTCAATAAGAAGGGCCAGGGTATACAGTAAACCTGAAGTAAAGCATCGGAACCTATAACTAGTGTCACAGGAATGGTTCAAACTATAATCAGTAAGAAGAGTCAGGCTTCCTGTACTTAAGTCGGCATTGTGCCTTTTCTATTGAATTCCGATGTAATTTCTGTGTTTCATCGTCAATTAGAAGGTCCAAGGGATTCAGTAAACCTGGAGCGAAGCATCGGAATCTATAACTAGTGTCACAGGAATGGTTCAAAACATAGACAGTAAGAAGAGTCAGTCTTTTTGTACTTAAGTCGGCATTGTGCCTTTTCTATTTAATTCCAATGCAATATCTGTGTGTCATCGTCAATACGAAGGCCAGAGAGATACAGTAAACCTGAAGTGAAGCATCGGAATCTATAACTAGTGTCACAGGAATGGTTCAAAACACAGACAGTAAGAAGAGTCAGTCTTCGTGTACTTAAGTCGGCATTATGCTTATTGTATTTAATTCGGATGCAATTTCTGTGTTTCATCGTCATTAAGAAGGTCCAAGGGATACAGTAAACCTGAAGTGAAGCATCGGAATCTATAACTAGAGTCAAAGGAATGGTTCAAATCGTAGACAGTAGGAATAGTCAGTCCTCTTGTACTTAATGCGGTATTGTGCTTTTTGTATTTAATTCCGATGCAATTTCTGTGTTTCATCGTCAATAAGAGAGTCCAAGGTATACAGTAAACCTGAAGTGAAGCATCGGATTCTATAACTAGAGTCACAGGAATGGATCAAAACATAGTCAGTAAGAAGAGTCAGTCAACTTGTTCTTAAGTCGGCATTGTGCCTTTTGTATTTAATTCCTATGCAATTTCTGTATTTCATCGTCAATAAGAAGGTCCAGGGGATACAGTACACCCGGAGTGAAGCATCAGAAACTATAACTAGTGTCACAAGAATGGTTCAAAACATAGACAGTTAGAAGAGACAGTCTTCTTGTTTTTAAGTCGGCATTGTGCATTTTCTATTTAATTCCGATGCAATTTCTGTGTTTCATCGTCAATAAGAAGGACAGAGGGATACAATAAACCAGAAGTGAAGCATTGGAATCTATAATTAGTGTCTCAGGAATGGTTCAAAGCAAAGTCATTAAGAAGAGTCAGTCTTCTTGTCCTTAAGCCGGCATTGTGCCTTTTCTATTTAATTCCGATGCAATTCCTGTGTTTCATCGGCAATAAGGTCAGAGGGATACTGTAAACCTGAAGTGAAGCGTCGGAATCTATAACTAGTGTCACAGGAATGGTTCAAAACATAGACAGTAGGAAGTGTCAGTTTTCTTGTACTTAAGTCGGCATTGTGCCTTTTGTATTTAAATCCCATGCAATTTCTGAGTTTCGTCGTCAATAAGAAGGTCAGAGGGATTCAGGTAACCTGAAGTGAAGCATCGGAATCCCAAACTGTTGTCACAGGAATGGTTCAAATCATAGACAGTTGGAAGAGTCAGTCTTCTTGTACTTAAGTCGGCATTGTGCCTTTTGTATTTAATTCCGATGCAATTTCTGTGTTTCATCGTCAATACGAAGGGCCAAGGTATACTGTAAACCTGAAGTGAAGCATCGGAATCTATAACTAGTGTCACAGGAATGGTTCAAAGCATAGTCAGTAAGAAGAGTCAGTCTTCTTGTACTTAAGTCGGCATTGTGCCTTTTCTATTTAATTTCGATACAATTTCTATATTTCATCGTCAATAAGAAGGTCCAAGGTATACAGTAAACCTGGAGTGAAGCATCGGAATCTATAACTAGTGTCACAGGAATGGTTCAAAGCATAAACAGTAAGAAGAGTCAGTCTTCTTGTACTTAAGTCGACAATGTGCCTTTTCTATTTAATTCCGATGCAATTTCTGTGTTTCATCGTCAATACGAAGGTCAGAAGGATACAATAAACTTGAAGTGGAGCATCGGAAACTATAATTAGTGTCACAGGAATGGTTCAAAACAAAGTCAGTAAGAAGAGCCAGTCTTCTTGTCCTTAAGTCGGCATTGTGCCTTTTGTATTTCATTCCGATGCAATTTCTGTGTTTCATCGTCAATAAGAAGGTCTAAAGGATACAATAAACCTGGAGTGTAGCATCGGAATCTATAACTAGTGTCACAGGAATGGTTCAAAACATATACAGTAAGAAGAGTCAGTCTTCGTGTACTTAAGTCAGCATTTTGCCTTTTGTATTTAATTCCGATGCTATTTCTGTGTTTCATCGTCAATAAGAAGGTCCACGGTATACAGTAAACCTGAAGTAAAGCAACGGAATCCATAACTAGTGTCACAGGAATGGTTCAAACTATAATCAGTAAGAAGTGTCAGTCTTCCTGTACTTAAGTCGCCATTTTGCCTTTTCTATTTAATTCCGTTGCAATTTCTGTGTTTCATCGTCAATTAGAAGGTCCAAGGGATACAGTAAACTTGGAGTGAAGCATCGGAATCTATAACTAGTGTGACAGGAATGGTTCAAAACAAAGACAGTAAGATGAGTCAGTCTTTTCGTACTTAAGTCGGCATTGAGCCTTTTCTGTTTAATTAGGATGCAATTTCTGTGTCTCATCGTCAACAAGAAGGTCAGAGGGATACAGTAAACCCGAAGTGAAGCATCGGAATCTATAACTAGTGTCACAGAAATGGTTCAAAACATAGTCAGTAAGAAGAGTCAGTCTTCTTGTACTTAAGTCGGCATTGTGCCTTTTGTATTAACTTCTGATGCAATTTCTGTGTTTCATCGTCAATGAGAAGGTCCAAGGGATACAGTAAACCTGGAGTGTCGCATCGGAATCTGTAACTAGTGTCACAGGAATGGTTCAAAACATAGACAGTAAGAAGATTCACTCTTCGTGTACTTAAGTCGGCATTTTGCCATTTGTATTTAATTCCGATGCAATTTCTGTGTTTCATCGTCAATAAGAAGGTCCAAGGGATACAGTAAACCTGAAGTGAAGTATCGGAATCTATAACTAGTGTCACAGGAATTGTTCAAACATAGTCAGTTAGAAGAGTCAGTCTTCATGTACTTAAGTCGGCATTGTGCCTTTTCTACTTAATTCCGATGCAATTTCTGTGTTTCATTGTCAATAAGAAGGTCCAAGGGATACAGTAAACTTGGAGTGAAGCATCGGATTCTTTAACTAGTGTAAATGGAATGGTTCAAAACATAGGCAGTAAGAAGAGTCAGTCTTCTTGTACTTAAGTCGGCATTTTGCCTTTTCTACTAAAAGCCGATACAATTTCTGTGTTTCATCGTCAATGAGAATGTCAGAGGGATACAGTAAACCTGAAGTGAAGCATCGGAATCTATAACTAGTGTCACAGGAATGGTTCAATACATAGTCAGTAAGAAGAGTCAGTCTTCTTGTACTTAAGTCGGCATTGTGCCTTTCGCATTTAATTCCGATGCATTTTCTGTGTTTCACCGTCAGTAAGAAGGTCAGAGGGATACAGTAAACCTGAAGTGAAGTATCGGAATCTATAACTAGTGTCACACGAATTGTTCAAACACAGACAGTAAGAAGAGTCAGTCTTCTTGTACATAAGTCGGCATTGTGCCTTTTGTATTTAATTCCGAAGCAATTTCTGTGTTTCATCGTCAATAGGAAAGTCCAAGGGATACAGTAAACCTGGAGTCAAGCATCGGAATCAATAACTAGTGTCACGGTAATGGTTAGAAGCATTGACTGTAGAAGAGTCAGTTTTCTTGTACTTAAGTCGGCATTGTGCCTTTTGTATTTAATTCCGATGCAATTTCTGTGTTTCATCGTCAATAAGAAGGTCACAGGGACACAGTAAACCTGAAGCGAGGCATTTGAATCTATAACTAGTGTCACTGGAATGTTTCAAATTTTAGACAGTAAGAAGAGTCCGTCTTCTTGTACTTAAGTCGGCATTGTGCCTTTTGTATTTAATTCCGACGCAATTTCTGTGTTTCATCGTGAATAAGAAGGTCACAGGGATACAGTTAACCTGAAGCGAAGCATCGGAATCTATAACTAGTGTCACAGGAATGGTTCAAAACATAATCAGTATGAAGAGTCAGTATTCTTGTCCTTTAGTCGGCATTGTGCATTTTGTATTTAATTCCGATTAAATTTCTGTGATTCATCGGCAATAAGGTCAGAGGGATACAGTAAACCTGAAATGAAGTATCGGAATCTATAACTAGTGTCACAGGAGTGGTTCAAAACATAGACAGTAGGAAGAGTCAGTCTTCTTGTACTTAAGTCGGCATTGTGCCTTTTGTATTTAATTCCGATGCAATATCTGTGTTTCATCGTCAATAAGAAGGTCAGATGGATACAGTAAACCTGAAGTAAAGCATCGGAATCTATAACTAGTGTCACAGGAATGGTACAAAACATAGTCAGTACGAAGAGTCAGTCTTCTTGTACTTAAGTCGGCATAGTGCCTTTTCTATGTAATTCCAATGCAATTTCTGTGTTTCATCGTCAATACGAAGGTCGGAGGGATACAATAAACTTGAAGTGGAGCATCAGAATCTATAATTAGTGTCACAGGAATGGTTGAAAACAAAGTCAGTAAGAAGAGCCAGTCTTCTTGTCCCTAAGTCGGCATTGTGCCTTTCGTATTTCATTCCGATGCAATTTCTGTGTTTCATCGTCAATAAGAAGGTCTAAAGGATACAATAAACTTGGAGTGTAGCATCGGAATCTATAACTAGTGTCACAGGAATGATTCAAAACATATACAGTAAGAAGAGTCAGTCTTCGTGTACTTAAGTCAGCATTTTGCCTTTTGTATTTTATTCCGATGCTATTTCTGTGTTTCATCGTCAATAAGAAGTTCCACGGTATACAGTAAACCTGAAGTAAAGCAACGGAATCCATAACTAGTGTCACAGGAATGGTTCAAACTATAATCAGTAAGAAGAGTCAGTCTTCCTGTACTTAAGTCGGCATTGTGCCTTTTTTTTTAATTCCGATGAAATTTCTGTGTTTCATTGTCAATTAGAAGGTCCAAGGGATACAGTAAACTTGGAGTGCAGCATCGGAATCTATAACTAGTGTGACAGGAATGGTTCAAATCATAGACAGTAAGAGGAGTCAGTCTTCTTGTACATAAGTCGGCATTGTGCCTTTTGTATTTAATTCCGAAGTAATTTCTGTGTTTCATCGTCAATAGGAAGGTCCAAGGGATACAGTAAACCTGGAGTCAAGCATCGGAATCAATAACTAGTGTCACGGTAATGGTTAGAAACATTGACTGTAAGAAGAGTCAGTCTTCTTGTACTTAAGTCGGCATTGTGCTTTTTGTATATATTTCCGATGCAATTTCTGTGTTTCATCGTCAATAAGAAGGTGACAGGGACACAGTAAACCTGAAGTGAAGCATCGGAATCTATAACTAGTGTCACTGGAATGTTTCAAATTTTAGACAGTAAGAAGAGTCCGTCTTCTTGTACTTAAGTCGGCATTGTGCCTTTTGTATTTAATTCCGATGCAATTTCTGTGTTTCATCGTCAATAAGAAGGTCCACGGTATACAGTAAACCTGAAGTAAAGCAACGGAATCCATAACTAGTGTCACAGGAATGGTTCAAACTATAATCAGTAAGAAGAGTCAGTCTTCCTGTACTTAAGTCGGCATTGTGCCTTTTTTTTAATTCCGATGAAATTTCTGTGTTTCATCGTCAATTAGAAGGTCCAAGGGATACAGTAAACTTGGAGTGAAGCATCGGAATCTATAACTAGTGTGACAGGAATGGTTCAAAACATAGACAGTAAGAGGAGTCAGTCTTTTTGTACTTAAGTTGGCATTGAGCCTTTTCTATTTAATTAGGATGCAATTTCTGTGTTTCATCGTCAATAAGAGGGTCAGAGGGATACAGTAAACCCGAAGTGAAGAATCGGAATCTATAACTAGTGTCACAGAAATGGTTCAAAACATAGTCAGTAAGAAGAGTCAATCTTCTTGTACTTAAGTCGGCATTGTGCCTTTTGTATTAACTACCGGTGCAATTTCTGTGTCTCATCGTCAAAGAGAAGGTCCAAGGGATACAGTAAACCTGGAGTGTGGCATCAGAATCTATAACTAGTGTCACAGGAATGGTTCAAAACATAGACGGTAAGAAGATTCACTCTTTGTGTACTTAAGTCGGCATTTTGCCATTTGTATTTAATTCCGATGCTATTTCTGTGTTTCATCGTCAATAAGAAGGTCCAGGGGATACAGTAAACCTGAAGTGAAGCATCGGAATCTATAACTAGTGTCACAGGAATGGTTCAAACATAGTCAGTAAGAAGAGTCAGTCTTCTTGTACATAAGTCGGCATTGTGCCTTTTCTACTTAATTCCGATTCAATTTCTGTGTTTCATCGTCAATAAGAAGGTCCAAGGGATACAGTAAACCTGGAGTGAAGCATCGGAATCTTTAACTAGTGTCAATGGAATGGTTCAATACATAGTCAGTAAGAAGAGTCAGTCTTCTTGTACTTAAGTCGGCATTGTGCCTTTCGTATTTAATTCCGATGCAATTTCTGTTTTTCACCGTCAGTAAGAAGGTCAGAGGGATACAGTAAACCTCAAGTGAAGTATCGGAATCTATAACTAGTGTCACACGAATTGTTCAAACACAGACAGTAAGAAGAGTCAGTCTTCATGTACATAAGTCGGCATTGTGCCTTTTGTATTTAATTCCGAAGCAATTTCTGTGTTTCATCGTCAATAGGAAGGTCCAAGGGATACAGTAAACCTGGAGTCAAGCATCGGAATCAATAACTAGCGTCACGGTAATGGTTAGAAACATTGACTGTAAGAAGAGTCAGTCTTCTTGTACTTAAGTCGGCATTGTGCTTTTTGTATTTATTTCCGATGCAATTTCTGTGTTTCATCGTCAATAAGAAGGTGACAGGGACACAGTAAACCTGAAGTAAAGCATCGGAATCTATAACTAGTGTCACTGGAATGTTTCAAATTTTAGACAGTAAGAAGAGTCCGTCTTCTTGTACTTAAGTCGGCATTGTGCCTTTTGTATTTAATTCCGATGCAATTTCTGTGTTTCATCGTCAATAAGAAGGTCACAGGGATACAGTTAACCTGAAGTGAAGCATCGGAATCTATAACTAGTGTCACAGGAATGGTTCAAAACATAGTCAGTATGAAGAGTCAGTCTTCTTGTCCTTAAGTCGGCATTGTGCATTTTGTATTTAATTCCGATCCAATTTCTGTGTTTCGTCGGCAATAAGGTCAGAGGGATACAGTAAACCTGAAGTAAAGCATCGGAATCTATAACTAGTGTCACAGGAATGGTTCAAACTATAATCAGTAAGAAGAGTCAGTCTTCCTGTACTTAAGTCGGCATTGTGTCTTTTCTTTTTAATTCCGATGCAATTTCTGTGTTTCATCGTCAATTAGAAGGTCCAAGGGATACAGTAAACGTGGAGTGAACCATCGGAATCTATTACTAGTGTGACAGGAATGGTTCAAAACATAGACAGTAAGAGGAGTCAGTCTTTTTGTACTTAAGTCGGCATTGAGACTTTTCTATTTAATTAGGATGCAATTTCTATTTTTCATCGTCAATAAGAAGGTCAGAGGGATACAGTAAACCCGAAGTGAACCATCGGAATCTATACCTAGTGTCACAGAAATGGTTCAAAACATAGTCAGTAAGAAGAGTCAGTCTTCTTGTACTTAAGTCGGCATTGTGCCTTTTGTATTAACTTCCGATGCAATTTCTGTGTTTCATCGTCAATGAGAAGGTTCAAGGGATACAGTAAACATGGAGTGTCGCATCGGAATCTATAACTAGCGTCACAGGAATGGTTCAAAACATAGACAGTAAGAAGATTCACTCTTCGTGTACTGAAGTCGGCATTTTGCCATTTGTATTTAATTCCGATGCAATTTGTGTGTTTCATCGTCAATAAGAAGGTCCAAGTGATACAGTAAACCTGAAGCGAAGCATCGGAATCTATAACTAGTGTCACAGGAATGTTTCAAACATAGTCAGTAAGAAGAGTCAGTCTTCTTGTACTTAAGTCGGCAATTTGCCTTTTCTACTTAATTCCGATGCAATTTCTGTGTTTCATCGTCAATAAGAAGGTCCAAGGGATACAGTAAACCTGGAGTGAAGCATCGGAATCCTCAACTAGTGTCAATGGAATGGTTCGAAACATAGGCATTAAGAAGAGTCAGTCTTCTTGTACTTAAGTCGGCATTGTGCCTTTTCTATTTAAAGCCGATACAATTTCTGTGTTTCATCGTCAATGAGAAGGTCTGAGGGATACAGTAAACCTGAAGTGAAGCATTGGAATCTATAATAGTTTCACAGGAATGGTTCAATACATAGTCAGTGAGAAGAGTCAGTCTTCTTGTACTTAAGTCGGCATAGTGCCTTTCGTATTTCATTCCGATGCAATTTCTGTGTTTCACCGTCAGTAAGAAGGTCGGAGGGATACAGTAAACCTGAAGTGAAGTATCGGAATCTATAACTAGTGTCACACGAATCGTTCAAATACAGACAGTAAGAAGAGTCAGTCTTCTTGTACATAAGTCGACATTGTGCCTTTTCTATTGAATTCCGATGCAAATTCTGTGTTTCATCGTCAATAAGAAGGTCCAAGGGATACAGTAAACCTGAAGCGAAGCATCGGAATCTATAACTAGTGTCACAGGAATGGTTCAAAACATAGTCAGTATGAAGAGTCAGTCTTCTTGTCCTTTAGTGGGCATTGTGCATTTTGTATTTCATTCCGATCCAATTTCTGTGTTTCATCGGCAATAAGGTCAGAGGGATACAGTAAACCTGAAGTGAAGCATCGGAATCTATAACTAGTGTCACAGGAATGGTTCAAAACATAGACAGTAGGAAGAGTCAGTCTTCTTGTACTTAAGTCGGCATTGTGCCTTTTGTATTTACTTCCGATGCAATATCTGTGTTTCATCGTCAATAAGAAGGTCAGAGGGATACAGTAAAGCTGAAGTAAAGCATCGGAATCTATAACTAGTGTCACAGGAATGGTTCAAAACATAGTCAGTAAGAAGAGTCAGTCTTCTTGTACTTAAGTCGGCATTGTGCCTTTTGTATTTAATTCCGCTGCAATTTCTGTGTTTCATCGTCAATAAGAGGGTCCACGGTAAACGGTAAACCTGAAGTGAAGCATCGGAATCTATAACTAGTGTCACAGGAATGGTTCAAAACATAGTAAGTAAGAAGAGTCAGTCTTCTTGTACTTAAGTCGGCATCGTGCCATTTCTATTTAATTCCGATGCAATTTCTGTGTTTCATCGTTAATAAGAAGGTCCAAGGGATACAGTAAACCTGGAGTGAAGCATCGGAATCTATAGCTAGTGTCGCAAGAATGGCTAAAAGCATAGACAGTAAGAAGAGTCCGTCTTCTTGTACTTAAATCGACATTGTGCCTTTTCTATTTAATTCCGATGCAATTTCTGTGTTTCATCGTCAATAAGAGGGTCAGAGGGATACATTAAACCTGAAGTGAGGCATCGGAATCTCTAATTAGTGTCACAGAAATGGTTCAAAACAAAGTCAGTAAGAAGAGTCAGTCATCTTGTCCTTAAGTCGGCATTGTGCCTTTCGCATTTAATTCCGACGCAATTTCTGTGTTTCATCGTCAATACCATGGTCCAAAGGATACATTAAACCTGGAGTGTAGCATCGGAATCTATAACTAGTGTCACAGGAATGGTTCAAAACATAGACAGTAAGAAAAGTCAATCTTCGTGTACTTAAGTCGGCATTTTGCCTTTTGTATTTAATTCCGATGCAATTTCTGTATTTCATCGTCAATAAGAAGGTCCAAGGGATACAGTAAACCTGATGTGAAGCATCGGAATCTATAACCAGTGTCACAGGAATGGTTGAAAACATAGTCAGTAAGAACAGTCAGTCTTCTTGTACTTAAGTAGGCATTGTGCCTTTTCTATTTAATTTCGATGCAATTTCTGTGTTTCATCGTCAATAACAGAGTCTAAGGGATTCAGTAAACCTGGAGTGAAGCATCGGAATCTATAAGTAGTGTCACAGGAATGGTTCAAAACATAGTCAGTAAGAAGAGTCAGTCTTCTTGTCCTTAAGTTGGCATTGTGCCTTTTGTATTTAATTCCGATGCAATTTCTGTGTTTCATCGTCAATAAGAAGGTCAGAGGGATACAGTAAACCTGAAGTGAAGCATCGGAATCCAGAACTAGTGTCACAGGAATGGTTCAAAATATAGACAGTAGGAAGAGTCAGTCATCTTGTACTTAAGTCGGCATTGTAACTTTTGTATTTAATTCCGATGCAATTTCTGGGTTTCATCGTCAATAAGAAGGTCAGAGGAATACAGTAAACCTGAGGTGAAGCATCGGAATCTATAACTAGTGTCACAGGAATTGGTTCAAAACATAGTCAGTAAGAAGAGTCAGTCTTCTTGTACTCAAGTCGGCATTTTGCCTCTTGTATTTAATTCCGATGCAAATTCTGTGTTTCATCGTCAATAAGAAGGTCCAAGGGATACAGTAAACCTGAAGTAAAGCATCGGAATCTATAACTAGTGTCACAGGAATGGTTCAAACTATAATCAGTAAGAAGAGTCAGTCTTCCTGTACTTAAGCCGACATTGTGCCTTTTCAATTTAATTCCGATGCAATTTCTGTGTTTCTTCGTCAATACGAAGGTCCAAGGGATACGGTAAACCTCGAGTGAAGCATCGTAATCTATAACTAGTGTCACACGAATGGTTCAAAGCATAGACAGGAAGATGAGTCAGTCTTCTTGTACTTAAGTCGGCATTGTGACTTTTGTATTTAATTCCGATGCTATTTCTGGGTTTCGTCGTCAATAAGAAGGTCAGAGGGATACAGTAAACCTGAGGTGAAGCATCGGAATCTATAACTAGTGTCACAGGAATTGGTTCAAAACATAGTCAGTAAGAAGACTCAGTCTTCTTGTACTCAAGTCGGCATTGTGCCTTTTCTATTTAATTCCGATGCAATTTCTGTGTTTCATCGTCAATTAGAATGTCCAAGGGATACAGTAAACCTCAAGTGAAGCATCGAAATCTGTAACTAGTGTCACAGGAATGGTTTAAAACATAGTCAGTAACAAGAGTCAGTCTTCTTGTCCATAAGTCGGAAATTGTGCCTTTTGTATTTAATTCCGATGCAATTTCCGTGTCTCAGCGTCAATAAGAATGTCCAAGGTATACAGTAAACCTGAAGTGAAGCATCGGAATCTATAACTAGTGTCACAGGAAAGGTTCAAATCATTGTCAATAAGAAGAGTCGGTCTTCATGTGCTTAAGTCTGCATTGTGCCTTTTGTATCTAATTCCGATGCAATTTCTGTGTTTCATCGTCAATAAGAAGGTACTAGGGGTACAGTAAACCTGAAGTGAAGCGTCGGAATTTATAACTAGTGTCACAGGATTGGTTCAAAGAATAGACAGTAGGAAGAGTCAGAGTTCTTATACTTAAGTCAGCATTGTGGCTTTTGTATTTAATTCCGATGCAATTTCTGTGTTTCATCGTCAATGAGAAGGTCAAAGGGAAACAGTGAACCTGAAGTGAAGCATCGGACTCTACAACTAGTGTCACAGGATTGGTTCCAAACATAGACAGTAAAATGAGTCAGTCTTCTTGTACTTAATTCGGCATTGTGCCTTTTCAATTTAATTCCGATGTAATTTCTGTGTGTCATCGTCAATACGAAGGTCAGAGGGATACCGTAAATCTGAAGTGAAGCATCGGAATCTATAACTAGTGTCACAGGAATGGTTCAAAACATAGTCAGTAAGAAGAGTCAGTCTTCTTGTCCTTAAGTCGGCATTGTGCCCTTTGCATTTAATTCCGACGCAATTTCTGTGTTTCATCGTCAATACGAAGGTCCAAAGGATACATTAAACCTGGATTGTAGCATCGGAATCTATAACTAGTGTCACAGGAATGTTTCAAAACATAGACAGTAAGAAGAGTCAGTCTTCGTGTACTTAAGTCGGCATTTTGCCTTTACTATTTAATTCCGATGCAATTTCTGTGTTTCATCGTCAATAAGAATGTCCAAGGGATACGGTAAACCTGAAGTGAAGCATCGGAATCTATAACCAGTGTCACAGGAATGGTTCAAAACATAGTCAGTAAGAACAGTCAGTCTTCTTGTACTTAAGTCGGCATTGTGCCTTTTCTATTTAATTTCGATGCAATTTCTGTGTTTCATCGTCAATAACAGAGTCTAAGGGATACAGTAAACCTGGAGTGAAGCATCGGAATCTATAACTAGTGTCACAGGAATGGTTCAATCTATAATCAGTAAGAAGGGGCAGTCTTCCTGTACTTAAGTTAACATTGTGCCTTTTCTATTTAATTCCGATGCAATTTCTGTGTTTCTTCGTCAATAAGAAGGTCCAAGGGATACGGTAAACCTGGAGTGAAGCATCGGAATCTGTAAATAGTATCACACGAATGGTTCAAAGCATAGACAGTAAGAAGAGTCAGTCTTCTTGTACTTAAGTCGGCATTGTGACTTGTTTATTTAATTCCGATGCAATTTCTGGGTTTCATCGTCAATAAGAAGGTGACAGGGACACAGTAAACCTGAAGTGAAGCATCGGAATCTATAACTAGTGTCACTGGAATGTTTCAAATTTTAGACAGTAAGAAGAGTCCGTCTTCTTGTACTTAAGTCGGCATTGTGCCTTTTGTATTTAATTCCGATGCAATTTCTGTGTTTCATCGTCAATAAGAAGGTCCACGGTATACAGTAAACCTGAAGTAAAGCAACGGAATCCATAACTAGTGTCACAGGAATGGTTCAAACTATAATCAGTAAGAAGAGTCAGTCTTCCTGTACTTAAGTCGGCATTGTGCCTTTTTTTTTAATTCCGATGAAATTTCTGTGTTTCATCGTCAATTAGAAGGTCCAAGGGATACAGTAAACTTGGAGTGAAGCATCGGAATCTATAACTAGTGTGACAGGAATGGTTCAAAACATAGACAGTAAGAGGAGTCAGTCTTTTTGTACTTAAGTTGGCATTGAGCCTTTTCTATTTAATTAGGATGCAATTTCTGTGTTTCATCGTCAATAAGAGGGTCAGAGGGATACAGTAAACCCGAAGTGAAGAATCGGAATCTATAACTAGTGTCACAGAAATGGTTCAAAACATAGTCAGTAAGAAGAGTCAATCTTCTTGTACTTAAGTCGGCATTGTGCCTTTTGTATTAACTACCGGTGCAATTTCTGTGTCTCATCGTCAAAGAGAAGGTCCAAGGGATACAGTAAACCTGGAGTGTGGCATCAGAATCTATAACTAGTGTCACAGGAATGGTTCAAAACATAGACGGTAAGAAGATTCACTCTTTGTGTACTTAAGTCGGCATTTTGCCATTTGTATTTAATTCCGATGCTATTTCTGTGTTTCATCGTCAATAAGAAGGTCCAGGGGATACAGTAAACCTGAAGTGAAGCATCGGAATCTATAACTAGTGTCACAGGAATGGTTCAAACATAGTCAGTAAGAAGAGTCAGTCTTCTTGTACATAAGTCGGCATTGTGCCTTTTCTACTTAATTCCGATTCAATTTCTGTGTTTCATCGTCAATAAGAAGGTCCAAGGGATACAGTAAACCTGGAGTGAAGCATCGGAATCTTTAACTAGTGTCAATGGAATGGTTCAATACATAGTCAGTAAGAAGAGTCAGTCTTCTTGTACTTAAGTCGGCATTGTGCCTTTCGTATTTAATTCCGATGCAATTTCTGTTTTTCACCGTCAGTAAGAAGGTCAGAGGGATACAGTAAACCTCAAGTGAAGTATCGGAATCTATAACTAGTGTCACACGAATTGTTCAAACACAGACAGTAAGAAGAGTCAGTCTTCATGTACATAAGTCGGCATTGTGCCTTTTGTATTTAATTCCGAAGCAATTTCTGTGTTTCATCGTCAATAGGAAGGTCCAAGGGATACAGTAAACCTGGAGTCAAGCATCGGAATCAATAACTAGCGTCACGGTAATGGTTAGAAACATTGACTGTAAGAAGAGTCAGTCTTCTTGTACTTAAGTCGGCATTGTGCTTTTTGTATTTATTTCCGATGCAATTTCTGTGTTTCATCGTCAATAAGAAGGTGACAGGGACACAGTAAACCTGAAGTAAAGCATCGGAATCTATAACTAGTGTCACTGGAATGTTTCAAATTTTAGACAGTAAGAAGAGTCCGTCTTCTTGTACTTAAGTCGGCATTGTGCCTTTTGTATTTAATTCCGATGCAATTTCTGTGTTTCATCGTCAATAAGAAGGTCACAGGGATACAGTTAACCTGAAGTGAAGCATCGGAATCTATAACTAGTGTCACAGGAATGGTTCAAAACATAGTCAGTATGAAGAGTCAGTCTTCTTGTCCTTAAGTCGGCATTGTGCATTTTGTATTTAATTCCGATCCAATTTCTGTGTTTCGTCGGCAATAAGGTCAGAGGGATACAGTAAACCTGAAGTAAAGCATCGGAATCTATAACTAGTGTCACAGGAATGGTTCAAACTATAATCAGTAAGAAGAGTCAGTCTTCCTGTACTTAAGTCGGCATTGTGTCTTTTCTTTTAATTCCGATGCAATTTCTGTGTTTCATCGTCAATTAGAAGGTCCAAGGGATACAGTAAACGTGGAGTGAACCATCGGAATCTATTACTAGTGTGACAGGAATGGTTCAAAACATAGACAGTAAGAGGAGTCAGTCTTTTTGTACTTAAGTCGGCATTGAGACTTTTCTATTTAATTAGGATGCAATTTCTATTTTTCATCGTCAATAAGAATGTCAGAGGGATACAGTAAACCCGAAGTGAACCATCGGAATCTATACCTAGTGTCACAGAAATGGTTCAAAACATAGTCAGTAAGAAGAGTCAGTCTTCTTGTACTTAAGTCGGCATTGTGCCTTTTGTATTAACTTCCGATGCAATTTCTGTGTTTCATCGTCAATGAGAAGGTTCAAGGGATACAGTAAACATGGAGTGTCGCATCGGAATCTATAACTAGCGTCACAGGAATGGTTCAAAACATAGACAGTAAGAAGATTCACTCTTCGTGTACTTAAGTCGGCATTTTGCCATTTGTATTTAATTCCGATGCAATTTGTGTGTTTCATCGTCAATAAGAAGGTCCAAGTGATACAGTAAACCTGAAGCAAAGCATCGGAATCTATAACTAGTGTCACAGGAATGTTTCAAACATAGTCAGTAAGAAGAGTCAGTCTTCTTGTACTTAAGTCGGCAATTTGCCTTTTCTACTTAATTCCGATGCAATTTCTGTGTTTCATCGTCAATAAGAAGGTCCAAGGGATACAGTAAACCTGGAGTGAAGCATCGGAATCCTCAACTAGTGTCAATGGAATGGTTCGAAACATAGGCATTAAGAAGAGTCAGTCTTCTTGTACTTAAGTCGGCATTGTGCCTTTTCTATTTAAAGCCGATACAATTTCTGTGTTTCATCGTCAATGAGAAGGTCTGAGGGATACAGTAAACCTGAAGTGAAGCATTGGAATCTATAATAGTTTCACAGGAATGGTTCAATACATAGTCAGTGAGAAGAGTCAGTCTTCTTGTACTTAAGTCGGCATAGTGCCTTTCGTATTTCATTCCGATGCAATTTCTGTGTTTCACCGTCAGTAAGAAGGTCGGAGGGATACAGTAAACCTGAAGTGAAGTATCGGAATCTATAACTAGTGTCACACGAATCGTTCAAATACAGACAGTAAGAAGAGTCAGTCTTCTTGTACATAAGTCGACATTGTGCCTTTTCTATTGAATTCCGATGCAAATTCTGTGTTTCATCGTCAATAAGAAGGTCCAACTGATACAGTAAACCTGAAGCGAAGCATCGGAATCTATAACTAGTGTCACAGGAATGGTTCAAAACATAGTCAGTATGAAGAGTCAGTCTTCTTGTCCTTTAGTGGGCATTGTGCATTTTGTATTTCATTCCGATCCAATTTCTGTGTTTCATCGGCAATAAGGTCAGAGGGATACAGTAAACCTGAAGTGAAGCATCGGAATCTATAACTAGTGTCACAGGAATGGTTCAAAACATAGACAGTAGGAAGAGTCAGTCTTCTTGTACTTAAGTCGGCATTGTGCCTTTTGTATTTACTTCCGATGCAATATCTGTGTTTCATCGTCAATAAGAAGGTCAGAGGGATACAGTAAAGCTGAAGTAAAGCATCGGAATCTATAACTAGTGTCACAGGAATGGTTCAAAACATAGTCAGTAAGAAGAGTCAGTCTTCTTGTACTTAAGTCGGCATTGTGCCTTTTGTATTTAATTCCGCTGCAATTTCTGTGTTTCATCGTCAATAAGAGGGTCCACGGTAAACGGTAAACCTGAAGTGAAGCATCGGAATCTATAACTAGTGTCACAGGAATGGTTCAAAACATAGTAAGTAAGAAGAGTCAGTCTTCTTGTACTTAAGTCGGCATCGTGCCATTTCTATTTAATTCCGATGCAATTTCTGTGTTTCATCGTTAATAAGAAGGTCCAAGGGATACAGTAAACCTGGAGTGAAGCATCGGAATCTATAGCTAGTGTCGCAAGAATGGCTAAAAGCATAGACAGTAAGAAGAGTCCGTCTTCTTGTACTTAAATCGACATTGTGCCTTTTCTATTTAATTCCGATGCAATTTCTGTGTTTCATCGTCAATAAGAGGGTCAGAGGGATACATTAAACCTGAAGTGAGGCATCGGAATCTCTAATTAGTGTCACAGAAATGGTTCAAAACAAAGTCAGTAAGAAGAGTCAGTCATCTTGTCCTTAAGTCGGCATTGTGCCTTTCGCATTTAATTCCGACGCAATTTCTGTGTTTCATCGTCAATACCATGGTCCAAAGGATACATTAAACCTGGAGTGTAGCATCGGAATCTATAACTAGTGTCACAGGAATGGTTCAAAACATAGACAGTAAGAAAAGTCAATCTTCGTGTACTTAAGTCGGCATTTTGCCTTTTGTATTTAATTCCGATGCAATTTCTGTATTTCATCGTCAATAAGAAGGTCCAAGGGATACAGTAAACCTGATGTGAAGCATCGGAATCTATAACCAGTGTCACAGGAATGGTTGAAAACATAGTCAGTAAGAACAGTCAGTCTTCTTGTACTTAAGTAGGCATTGTGCCTTTTCTATTTAATTTCGATGCAATTTCTGTGTTTCATCGTCAATAACAGAGTCTAAGGGATTCAGTAAACCTGGAGTGAAGCATCGGAATCTATAAGTAGTGTCACAGGAATGGTTCAAAACATAGTCAGTAAGAAGAGTCAGTCTTCTTGTCCTTAAGTTGGCATTGTGCCTTTTGTATTTAATTCCGATGCAATTTCTGTGTTTCATCGTCAATAAGAAGGTCAGAGGGATACAGTAAACCTGAAGTGAAGCATCGGAATCCAGAACTAGTGTCACAGGAATGGTTCAAAATATAGACAGTAGGAAAAGTCAGTCTTCTTGTACTTAAGTCGGCATTGTGCCTTTTGTATTTAATTCCGATGCAATTTCCGTGTTTCTGCGTCAATACGAAGGTCCAAGGGATACGGTAAACCTCGAGTGAAGCATCGGAATCTATAACTAGTGTCGCACGAATGGTTCAAAGCATAGACAGTAAGATGAGTCAGTCATCTTGTACTTAAGTCGGCATTGTAACTTTTGTATTTAATTCCGATGCAATTTCTGGGTTTCATCGTCAATAAGAAGGTCAGAGGAATACAGTAAACCTGAGGTGAAGCATCGGAATCTATAACTAGTGTCACAGGAATTGGTTCAAAACATAGTCAGTAAGAAGACTCAGTCTTCTTGTACTCAAGTCGGCATTGTGCCTTTTCTATTTAATTCCGATGCAATTTCTGTGTTTCATCGTCAATTAGAATGTCCAAGGGATACAGTAAACCTCAAGTGAAGCATCGAAATCTGTAACTAGTGTCACAGGAATGGTTCAAAACATAGTCAGTAACAAGAGTCAGTCTTCTTGTCCATAAGTCGGAAATTGTGCCTTTTGTATTTAATTCCGATGCAATTTCCGTGTCTCAGCGTCAATAAGAATGTCCAAGGTATACAGTAAACCTGAAGTGAAGCATCGGAATCTATAACTAGTGTCACAGGAAAGGTTCAAATCATTGTCAATAAGAAGAGTCGGTCTTCATGTGCTTAAGTCTGCATTGTGCCTTTTGTATCTAATTCCGATGCAATTTCTGTGTTTCATCGTCAATAAGAAGGTACTAGGGGTACAGTAAACCTGAAGTGAAGCGTCGGAATTTATAACTAGTGTCACAGGATTGGTTCAAAGAATAGACAGTAGGAAGAGTCAGAGTTCTTATACTTAAGTCAGCATTGTGGCTTTTGTATTTAATTCCGATGCAATTTCTGTGTTTCATCGTCAATGAGAAGGTCAAAGGGAAACAGTAAACCTGAAGTGAAGCATCGGACTCTACAACTAGTGTCACAGGATTGGTTCCAAACATAGACAGTAAAATGAGTCAGTCTTCTTGTACTTAATTCGGCATTGTGCCTTTTCAATTTAATTCCGATGTAATTTCTGTGTGTCATCGTCAATAAGAAGGTCAGAGGGATACCGTAAATCTGAAGTGAAGCATCGGAATCTATAACTAGTGTCACAGGAATGGTTCAAAACATAGTCAGTAAGAAGAGTCAGTCTTCTTGTCCTTAAGTCGGCATTGTGCCCTTTGCATTTAATTCCGACGCAATTTCTGTGTTTCATCGTCAATACGAAGGTCCAAAGGATACATTAAACCTGGATTGTAGCATCGGAATCTATAACTAGTGTCACAGGAATGTTTCAAAACATAGACAGTAAGAAGAGTCAGTCTTCGTGTACTTAAGTCGGCATTTTGCCTTTACTATTTAATTCCGATGCAATTTCTGTGTTTCATCGTCAATAAGAATGTCCAAGGGATACGGTAAACCTGAAGTGAAGCATCGGAATCTATAACCAGTGTCACAGGAATGGTTCAAAACATAGTCAGTAAGAACAGTCAGTCTTCTTGTACTTAAGTCGGCATTGTGCCTTTTCTATTTAATTTCGATGCAATTTCTGTGTTTCATCGTCAATAACAGAGTCTAAGGGATACAGTAAACCTGGAGTGAAGCATCGGAATCTATAACTAGTGTCACAGGAATGGTTCAATCTATAATCAGTAAGAAGGGGCAGTCTTCCTGTACTTAAGTTAACATTGTGCCTTTTCTATTTAATTCCGATGCAATTTCTGTGTTTCTTCGTCAATAAGAAGGTCCAAGGGATACGGTAAACCTGGAGTGAAGCATCGGAATCTGTAAATAGTATCACACGAATGGTTCAAAGCATAGACAGTAAGAAGAGTCAGTCTTCTTGTACTTAAGTCGGCATTGTGACTTGTTTATTTAATTCCGATGCAATTTCTGGGTTTCATCGTCAATAAGAAGGTCAGAGGGATACAGTAAACCTGAGGTGAAGCATCGGAATCTATAACTAGTGTCACAGGAATTGGTTCAAAACATAGTCAGTAAGAGGGGTCAGTCTTCTTGCACTCAAGTCGGCATTGTGCCTTTTCTATTTAATACCGATGCAATTTCTGTGTTTCATCGTCAATTAGAATGTCCAAGGGATACAATAAACCTGGAGTGTAGCATCGGAATCTATAACTAGAGTCAATGGAATGGTTCAAAGCATAGGCAGTAAGCAGCGTCAGTATTCTTGTACTTAAGTCGGCATTGTGCCATTTGTATTTAATTCCGATGCAATTTCTGTGTTTCATCGTCAATAAGAATGTCCAAGGGATACAGTAAAACCGAAGTGAAACATCGAAATCTATAACTAGTGTCACAGGAATGGTTCAAAACATAGTCAGTAAGAAGAGTCAGTCTTCTTGTCCTTAAGTCGGCATTGTGCCTTTTGTATTTAATTCCGATGCAATTTCTGTGTCTCATCGTCAATAAGAAGGTACTAGGGGTACAGTAAACCTGAAGTGAAGCGTCGGAATTTATAACTAGTGTCACAGGATTGGTTCAAAGCATAGACAGTTGGAAGAGTCAGTCTTCTTGTACTTAAGTCGTCATTGTGCCTTTTGTATTTAATTCCGATGCAATTTCTGTGTTTCATCGTCAATGAGAAGGTCAAAGGGAAACAGTAAACCTGAAGTGAAGCATCGGAATCTACAACTAGTGTCACAGCATTGGTTCCAAACATAGACAGTAAAATGAGTCAGTCTTCTTGTACTTAAGTCGGCATTGTGCCTTTTCTATTTAATTCCGATGTAATTTCTGTGTTTCTTCGTCAATAAGAGGGTCAGAGGGATACCGCAAACCTGAAGTGAAGCATCGGAATCTATAACTAGTGTCACAGGAATGGTTCAAAACATAGTCAGTAAGAAGAGTCGGTCATCTTGTACTTAAGTCGGCATTGTGCCTTTTGTATTTAATTCCGATGCAATTTCTGTGACTCATGGTCAATAAGAAGGTCCATGGGATACAGTGAACCTGAAGTGAAGCATCGGCCTCTATAACTAGTGTCACAGAAATGTTTCAAAACATAGACAGTAGGAAGAGTCAGTCTTCTTATACTTATGTCGGCATTGTGCCTTATGTATTTAATTCCGATGCAATTTCTGTGTTTCATCGTCAATAAGAAGGTCCAAGGGATACAGTAAACCTGGAGTGAAGCATCGGAATCCATAACTAGTGTCACAGGAATGGTTCAAAACATAGTCAGTAAGAAGAGTCAGTCTTCTTGTACATAAGTCGGCATTGTGCATTTTGTATTTAATTCCGTTGCAATTTCTGTGTTTCATCTTCAATAAGAAGGTTCAAGGGATACAATAAACCTGGAGTGTAGCATCGGAATCTATAACTAGTGTCACAGGAAGGGTTCAAAACGTAGACAGTAAGAAGAGTCAGTCTTCGTGTACTTAAGTTTGCATTTTGCTTTTTGTATTTAATTCCGATGTAATTTCTGTATTTCATCGTCAATAAGAAGGTCCAAGTGATACAGTAAATCTGAAGTGAAGATGCGGAATCTATAACTAGTGTCACATAAATGGTTCAAAACATAGTCAGTAAGAAGAGTCAGTCATCTTGTACGTAAGTCGAAATTGTGCCTTTTCTATTTAATTCCGATGCAATTTCTGTGTTTCATCGTCAATAACAAGGTCCAAGGGATACAGTAAACCTGGAGTGAAGCATCGGAATCTATAACAAGTGTCACAGGAATGGTACAAAACATAGTCAGTAAGAAGAGTCAGCCTTCTTGTCCTTAAGCTGGCATTGTGCCTTTTGTATTTCATTCCGATGCAATATCTGTGTTACATCGTCAATAAGAAGGACAGCGGGATACAGTAAACTTGAAGTGAAGCATCGGAATACACAACTAGTGTCACAGGAATGGTTCAAACATAGACAGTAGGAAGGGTCAGTCTTCTTGTACTTAAGTCGTCATTGTGCCTTTTGTATTTAATTCCGATGCAATTTCTGTGTTTCATCGTCAATACGAAGGTCCAAGGTATACAGTAAAACTCAAGTAAAGCATCGGAATCTATAACTAGTGTCACAGGTATGGTTCAACCTATAATCAGTAAGAAGAGTCAGTTTTCTTATACTTAAGTCGGCATTGTGCTTTTTGTATTAACTTCCGATGCAATTTCTGTGTTTCATCGTCAATGAGAAGGTCCAAGGGATAGAGTAAACATGGAGTGTCGCATAGGAATCTATAACGAGCGTCACAGGAATGGTTCAAAACATAGACAGTAAGAAGATTCACTCTTCGTGTACTTAAGTCGGCATTTTGCCATTTGTATTTAATTCCGATGCAATGTCTGTGTTTCATCGTCAATAAGAAGGTCCAAGGGATACAGTAAACCTGAAGCGAAGCATCGGAATCTATAACTAGTGTCACAGGAATGGTTCAAACATAGTCAGTAAGAAGAGTCAGTCTTCTTGTACTTAAGTCGGCAATTTGCCTTTTCTACTTAATTCCGATGCAATTTCTGTGTTTCATCGTCAATAAGAAGGTCCAAGGGATACAGTAAACCTGGAGTGAAGCATCGGAATCTTTAACTAGTGTCAATGGAATGGTTCGAAACATAGGCATTATGAAGAGTCAGTCTTCTTGTACTTAAGTCGGCATTGTGCCTATTGTATTTAATTCCGCTGCAATTTCTGTGTTTCATCGTCAATAAGAGGGTCCAAGGTAAACGGTAAACCTGAAGTGAAGCATCGGAATCTATAACCAGTGTCACAGGAATGGTTCAAAACATAGTCAGTAAGAACAGTCAGTCTTCTTGTACTTAAGTAGGCATTGTGCCTTTTCTATTTAATTTCGATGCAATTTCTGTGTTTCATCGTCAATAACAGAGTCTAAGGGATACAGTAAACCTGGAGTGAAGCATCGGAATCTATAAGTAGTGTCACAGGAATGGTTCAAAACATAGTCAGTAAGAAGAGTCAGTCTTCTTGTCCTTAAGTTGGCATTGTGCCTTTTGTATTTAATTCCGATGCAATTTCTGTGTTTCATCGTCAATAAGAAGGTCAGAGGGATACAGTAAACCTGAAGTGAAGCATCGGAATCCAGAACTAGTGTCACAGGAATGGTTCAAAATATAGACAGTAGGAAGAGTCAGTCTTCTTGTACTTAAGTCGGCATTGTGCCTTTTGTATTTAATTCCGATGCAATTTCTGTGTTTCTGCGTCAATACGAAGGTCCAAGGGATACGGTAAACCTCGAGTGAAGCATCGGAATCTATAACTAGTGTCACACGAATGGTTCAAAGCATAGACAGTAAGATGAGTCAGTCTTCTTGTACTTAAGTCGGCATTGTAACTTTTGTATTTAATTCCGATGCAATTTCTGGGTTTCATCGTCAATAAGAAGGTCAGAGGGATACAGTAAACTTGAGGTGAAGCATCGGAATCTATAACTAGTGTCACAGGAATTGGTTCAAAACATAGTCAGTAAGAAGAGTCAGTCTTCTTGTACTCAAGTCGGCATTTTGCCTTTTGTATTTAATTCCGATGCAATTTCTGTGTTTCATCGTCAATAAGAAGGTCCAAGGGATACAGTAAACCTGAAGTAAAGCATCGTAATCTATAACTAGTGTCACAGGAATGGTTCAAACTATAATCAGTAAGAAGGGTCAGTCTTCCTGTACTTAAACCGACATTGTGCCTTTTCTATTTAATTCCGATGCAATTTCTGTGTTTCTTCGTCAATACGAAGGTCCAAGGGATACGGTAAACCTCGAGTGAAGCATCGTAATCTATAACTAGTGTCACACGAATGGTTCAAAGCATATACAGTAAGATGAGTCAGTCTTCTTGTACTTAAGTCGGCATTGTGACTTTTGTATTTAATTCCGATGCAATTTCTGGGTTTCATCGTCAATAAGAAGGTCAGAGGGATACAGTAAACCTGAGGTGAAGCATCGGAATCTATAACTAGTGTCACAGGAATTGGTTCAAAACATAGTCAGTAAGAAGACTCAGTCTTCTTGTACTCAAGTCGGCATTGTGCCTTTTCTATTTAATTCCGATGCAATTTCTGTGTTTCTCGTCAATTAGAATGTCCAAGGGATACAGTAAACCTGAAGTGAAGCATCGAAATCTATAACTAGTGTCACAGGAATGGTTCAAAACATAGTCAGTAAGAAGAGTCAGTCTTCTTGTCCTTAAGTCGGCATTGTGCCTTTTGTATTTAATTCCGATGCAATTTCTGTGTCTCATCGTCAATAAGAATGTCCAAGGTATACAGTAAACCTGAAGTGAAGCATCGGAATCTATAACTAGTGTCAAAGGAAAGGTTTAAATCATTGTCAATAAGAAGAGTCGGTCTTCATGTGCTTAAGTCTGCCTTGTGCCTTTTGTATTTAATTCCGATGTAATTTCTGTGTTTCATCGTCAATAAGAAGGTCAGAGGGATACCGTAAGCCTGAAGTGAAGCATCGGAATCTATAACTAGTGTCACAGGAATGGTTCAAAACATAGTCAGTAAGAAGAGTCAGTCTTCTTGTCCTTAAGTCGGCATTGTGCCTTTTGCATTTAATTCCGACGCAATTTCTGTGTTTCATCGTCAATACGAAGGTCCAAAGGATACATTAAATCTGGAGTGTAGCATCGGAATCTATAACTAGTGTCACAGGAATGGTTCAAAACATAGACAGTAAGAAGAGTCAGTCTTCGTGTACTTAAGTCGGCATTTTGCCTTTTCTATTTAATTCCGATGCAATTTCTGTGTTTCATCGTCAATAAGAAGGTCCAAGGAATACGGTAAACCTGAAGTGAAGCATCGGAATCTATAACCAGTGTCACAGGAATGGTTCAAAACATAGTCAGTAAGAACAGTCAGTCTTCTTGTACTTAAGTCGGCATTGTGCCTTTTCTATTTAATTTCGATGCAATTTCTGTGTTTCATCGTCAATAACAGAGTCTAAGGGATACAGTAAACCTGGAGTGAAGCATCGTAATCTATAACTAGTGTCACAGGAATGGTTCAAACTATAATCAGTAAGAGGGGTCAGTCTTCCTGTACTTAAGTCGACATTGTGCCTTTTCTATTTAATTCCGATGCAATTTCTGTGTTTCTTCGTCAATAAGAAGGTCCAAGGGATACGGTAAACCTGGAGTGAAGCATCGGAATCTGTAACTAGTATCACACGAATGGTTCAAAGCATAGACAGTAAGAAGAGTCAGTCTTCTTGTACTTAAATCGGCATTGTGACTTGTTTATTTAATTCCGATGCAATTTCTGGGTTTCATCGTTAATAAGAAGGTCAGAGGGATACAGTAAACCTGAGGTGAAGCATCGGAATCTATAACTAGTGTCACAGGAATTGGTTCAAAACATAGTCAGTAAGAGGAGTCAGTCTTCTTGTACTCAAGTCGGCATTGTGCCTTTTCTATTTAATACCGATGCAATTTCTGTGTTTCATCGTCAATTAGAATGTCCAAGGGATACAGTAAACCTGAAGTGAAGCATCGGAATCTATAACTAGTGTCACAGGAATGGTTCAAAACATAGTCAGTTAGTAGAGTCAGTCTTCTTGTACCTAAGTCGGCATTGTGCCTTTTCTATTTAATTCCGATGCAATTTCTGTGTTTCATCGTCAATAAGAAGGTCCAAGGGATACAGTAAACCTGGAGTGAAGCATCGGAATCTATAACTAGAGTCAATGGAATGGTTCAAAGCATAGGCAGTAAGAAGCGTCAGTCTTCTTGTACTTAAGTCGGCATTGTGCCATTTGTATTTAATTCCGATGCAATTTCTGTGTTTCATCGTCAATAAGAATGTCCAAGGGATACAGTAAAACCGAAGTGAAGCATCGAAATCTATAACTAGTGTCACAGGAATGGTTCAAAACATAGTCAGTAAGAAGAGTCAGTCTTCTTGTCCTTAAGTCGGCATTGTGCCTTTTGTATTCAATTCCGATGCAATTTCTGTGTCTCATCGTCAATAAGAATGTCCAAGGTATACAGTAAACCTGAAGTGAAGCATCGGAATCTATAACTAGTGTCACAGGAAAGGTTCAAATCATTGTCAATAACAAGAGTCGGTCTTCATGTGCTTAAGTCTGCATTGTGGCTTTTGTATCTAATTCCGATGCAATTTCTGTGTATCATCGTCAATAAGAATGTACTAAGGGTACAGTAAACCTGAAGTGAAGCGTCGGAATTTATAACTAGTGTCACAGGATTGGTTCAAAGCATAGACAGTTGGCAGAGTCAGTCTTCTTGTACTTAAGTCGTCATTGTGCCTTTTGTATTTAATTCCGATGCAATTTCTGTGTTTCATCGTCAATGAGAAGGTCAAAGGGAAACAGTAAACCTGAAGTGAAGCATCGGAATCTACAACTAGTGTCACAGCATTGGTTCCAAACATAGACAGTAAAATGAGTCAGTCTTCATGTACTTAAGTCGGCATTGTGCCTTTTCTATTTAATTCCGATGTAATTTCTGTGTTTCATCGTCAATAAGAGGGTCAGAGGAATACCGTAAACCTGAAGTGAAGCATCGGAATCTATAACTAGTGTCACAGGAATGGTTCAAAACATAGTCAGTAAGAAGAGTCGGTCATCTTGTACTTATGTCGGCATTGTGCCTTTTGTATTTAATTCCGATCAATTTCTGTGTTTCATCGTCAATAAGAAGGTCCAAGGGAAACAGTAAACCTGGAGTGAAGCATCGAAAATCTATAGCTAGAGTCACAGTAATGGTTCAAAATATAGACTGTAAGAAGAGTCAGTCTTCTTGTACATAAGTCGGCATTGTGCCTTTTGTATTTAATTCCGATGCAATTTCTGTGACTCATCGTCAATAAGAAGGTCCAAGGGATACAGTGAACCTGAAGTGAAGCATCGGACTCTATAACTAGTGTCACAGAAATGTTTCAAAACATAAACAGTAGGAAGAGTCAGTCTTCTTATACTTATGTCGGCATTGTGCCTTATGTATTTAATTCCGATGCAATTTCTGTGTTTCATCGTCAATAAGAAGGTCCAAGGGATACAGTAAACCTGGAGTGAAGCATCGGAATCCATAACTAGTGTAACAGGAATGGTTCAATACATAGTCAGTAAGAAGAGTCAGTCTTCTTGTACATAAGTCGGCATTGTGCCTTTTGTATTTAATTCCGTTGCAATTTCTGTGTTTCATCGTCAATAAGAAGGTTCAAGGGATACAATTAACCTGGAGTGTAGCATCGGAATCTATAACTAGTGTCACAGGAATGGTTCAAAACGTAGACAGTAAGAAGAGTCAGTCTTCGTGTACTTAGGTTTGCATTTTGCCTTTTGTATTTAATTCCGATGTAATTTCTGTATTTCATCGTCAATAAGAAGGTCCAAGTGATACAGTAAACCTGAAGTGAAGATGCGGAATCTATAACTAGTGTCACATAAATGGTTCAAAACATAGTCAGTAAGAAGAGTCCGTCATCTTGTACTTAAGTCGAAATTGTGCATTTTCTATTTAATTCCGATGCAATTTCTGTGTTTCATCGTCAATAACAGAGTCTAAGGGATACAGTAAACCTGGAGTGAAGCATCGGAATCTATAACTAATGTCACAGGAATGGTTCAAACTATAATCAGTAAGAAGGGTCAGTCTTCCTGTACTTAAGTCGACATTGTGCCTTTTCTATTTAATTCCGATGCAATTTCTGTGTTTCTTCGTCAATAAGAAGGTCCAAGGGATACGGTAAACCTGGAGTGAAGCATAGGAATCTGTAACTAGTATCACACGAATGGTTCAAAGCATAGACAGTAAGAAGAGTCAGTCTTCTTGTACTTAAGTCGGCATTGTGACTTGTTTATTTAATTCCGATGCAATTTCTGGGTTTCATCGTCAATACGAAGGTCAGAGGGATACAGTAAACCTGAGGTGAAGCATCGGAATCTATAACTAGTGTCACAGGAATTGGTTCAAAACATAGTCAGTAAGAGGAGTCAGTCTTCTTGTACTCAAGTCGGCATTGTGCCTTTTCTATTTAATACCGATGCAATTTCTGTGTTTCATCGTCAATTAGAATGTCCAAGGGATACAGTAAACCTGGAGTGTAGCATCGGAATCTATAACTAGTGTCACAGGAATGGTTCAAAACATAGACAGTAAGAAGCGTCAGTCTTCTTGTACTTAAGTCGGCATTGTGCCATTTGTATTTAATTCCGATGCAATTTCTGTGTTTCATCGTCAATAAGAATATCCAAGGGATACAGTAAAACCGAAGTGAAGCATCGAAATCTACAACTAGTGTCACAGCATTGGTTCCAAACATAGACAGTAAAATAGGTCAGTCTTCTTGTACTTAAGTCGGCATTGTGCCTCTTCTATTTAATTCCGATGTAATTTCTGTGTATCATCGTCAATAAGAGGGTCAGAGGGATACCGTAAACCTGAAGTGAAGCATCGGAATCTATAACTAGTGTCACAGGAGTGGTTCAAAACATAGTCAGTAAGAAGAGTCGGTCATCTTGTACTTAAGTCGGCATTGTGCCTTTTCTATTTGATTTCGATGCAATTTCTGTGTTTCATCGTCAATAACAGAGTCTAAGGGATACAGTAAACCTGGAGTGAAGCATCGGAATCTATAACTAGTGTCACAGGAAAGGTTCAAACTATAATCAGTAAGAAGGGTCAGTCTTCCTGTACTTAAGTCGACATTGTGCCTTTTCTATTTAATTCCGATGCAATTTCTGTGTTTCTTCTTCAATAAGAAGGTCCAAGGGATACGGTAAACCTGGAGTGAAGCATCGGAATCTATAACTAGTGTCACACGAATGGGTCAAAGCATAGGCAGTTAGAAGAGTCAGTCTTCTTGTACTTAAGTCGGCATTGTGACTTTTTTATTTAATTCCGATGCAATTTCTGGGTTTCATCGTCAATAAGAAGGTCAGAGGGATACAGTAAAACTGAGGTGAAGCATCGGAATCTATAACTAGTGTCACAGGAATTAGTTCAAAACATAGTCAGTAAGAGGAGTCAGTCTTCTTGTACTCAAGTCGGCATTGTGCCTTTTCTATTTAATACCGATGCAATTTCTGTGTTTCGTCGTCAATTAGAATGTCCAAGGGATACAGTAAACCTGGAGTGTAGCATCGGAATCTATAACTAGTGTCACAGGAATGGTTCAAAACATAGACAGTAAGAAGAGTCAGTCTTCGTGTACTTAAGTCGGCATTGTGCCTTTTCTATTTAATTCCGATGCAATTTCTGTGTTTCATCGTCAATAAGATGGTCCAAGGGATACAGTAAACCTGGAGTGAAGCATCGGAATCTATAACTAGAGTCAATGGAATGGTTCAAAGCATAGGCAGTAAGAAGCGTCAGTCTTCTTGTACTTAAGTCGGCACTGTGCCATTTGTATTTAATTCCGATGCAATTTCTGTGTTTCATCGTCAATAAGAATGTCCAAGGGATACAGTAAAACCGAAGTGAAGCATCGAAATCTATAACTAGTGTCACAGGAATGGTTCAAAACATAGTCAGTAAGAAGAGTCAGTCTTCTTGTCCTTAAGTCGGCATTGTACCTTTTGTAATCAATTCCGATGCAATTTCTGTGTCTCATCGTCAATACGAATGTCCAAGGTATACAGTAAACCTGAAGTGAAGCATCGGAATCTATAACTAGTGTCACAGGAAAGGTTCAAATCATTGTCAATAAGAAGAGTCGGTCTTCATGTGCTTAAGTCTGCATTGTGCCTTTTGTATCTAATTCCGATGCTATTACTGTGTATCATCGTCAATAAGAAGGTACTAGGGGTACAGTAAACCTGAAGTGAAGCGTCGGAATTTATAACTAGTGTCACAGGATTGGTTCAAAGCATAGACAGTTGGAAGAGTCAGTCTTCTTGTACTTAAGTCGTCATTGTGCCTTTTGTATTTAATTCCGATGCAATTTCTGTGTTTCATCGTCAATGAGAAGGTCAAAGGGAAACAGTAAACCTGAAGTGAAGCATCGGAATCTACAACTAGTGTCACAGCATTGGTTCCAAACATAGACAGTAAAATGAGTCAGTCTTCTTGTACTTAAGTCGGCATTGTGCCTTTTCTATTTAATTCCGATGCAATTTCTGTGTTTCAGCGTCAATAACAAGGTCCAAGGGATACAGTAAACCTGGAGTAAAGCATCGGAATCTATAACAAGTGTCACAGGAATGGTTCAAAACATAGTCAGTAAGAAGAGTCAGCCTTCTTGTCCTTAAGATGGCATTGTGCCTTTTGTATTTAATTCCGATGCAATATCTGTGTTACATCGTCAATAAGAAGGACAGCGGGATACAGTAAACTTGAAGTGAAGCATCGGAATACACAACTAGTGTCACAGGAATGGCTCAAAACATAGACAGTAGGAAGGGTCAGTCTTCTTCTACTTAAGTCGTCATTGTGCCTTTTGTATTTAATTCCGATGCAATTTCTGTGTTTCATCGTCAATAAGAAGGTCCAAGGTATACAGTAAACCTCAAGTAAAGCATCGGAATCTATAACTAGTGTCACAGGTATGGTTCAACCTATAATCAGTAAGAAGAGTCAGTTTTCTTATACTTAAGTCGGCATTGTGCCTTTTCTATTTAATTCCGATGCAATTTCTGTTTTTCATCGTCAATAAGAAGGTCCAAGGGATACAGTAAACCTGGAGTGAAGCACCGGAATCTATAACTAGTGTCACAGGATTGGTTCACAACATAGACATTAAGAAGAGTCAGTCTTCTTGTACTTAAGTCGGCATTGTGCTTTTACAATTTAATTCCGATGCAATTTCTGTGTTTCATCGTCAATAAGAAGGTCAGAGGGATACAGGAAACCTGAAGTGAAGCATCGGAATCTATAACTAGTGTCACTGGAATGGTTCAAAACATTGTCAGTAAGAAGAGTCAGTCTACTTCTACTTATGTCGGCATTGTGCCTTTCGTATTTAATTATGATGCAATTTCTGTGTTTCACCGTTAATAAGAAGGTCAGAGGGATACAGTAAACCTGACGTGAAGCATCGGAATCTATAACTAGTGTCACAGGAATGGTTCAAACATAGACAGTAAGAAGAGTCAGTCTTCTATTACTTAAGCCGGCATTGTGCCTTTTGTATTTAATTCCGATGCAATTTCTGTGTTTCATCGTCAATAAGAAGGTCAGAGGGATACAATAAACCTGAAGTGAAGCATCGGAGTCTATAACTAGTGTCACAGGAATGGTTCAAAGCATAGTCAGTAAGAAGAGTCAGTTTTCCTGTCCTTAAGTCGGCAGTGTGCATCTTGTATTTAATTCCGATGCAATTTCTGTGTTTCATCGTCAATAAGAAGGTCCAAGGGATGCAGTAAACCTGGAGTGAAGCACCGAATTCTATAACTAGAGCAACAGTAATGGTTCAATACATAGACAGTAAGGAGAGTCAGTCTTCTATTACTTAAGTCGGCATTGTGCCTTTTGTATTTAATTCGGATGAAATTTCTGTGTTTCATCGTCAATAAGAACGTCCAAGGGACTAGTGTCACAGGAATGGCTCAAAACATAGACCGTACGAAGAGTCAGTCTTCTTGTAGTTAGGTCGGCATTGTGGCTTTTGTATTTAATTCCGATGCAATTTCTGTGTTTCATCGTCAATAAGAAGGTCCAAGGGATACAGTAAACCTGGAGTGAAGCATCGAAAATCTATAACTAGAGTCACAGTAATGGTTCAAAATATAGACTGTAAGAAGAGTCAGTCTTCTTGTACATAAGTCGGCATTGTGCCTTTTGTATTTAATTCCGATGCAATTTCTGTGACTCATCGTCAATAAGATGGTCCAAGGGATACAGTGAACCTGAAGTGAAGCATCGGACTCTATAACTAGTGTCACAGAAATGTTTCAAAACATAAACAGTAGGAAGAGTCAGTCTTCTTATACTTATGTCGGCATTGTGCCTTATGTATTTAATTCCGATGCAATTTCTGTGTTTCATCGTCAATAAGAAGGTCCAAGGGATACAGTAAACCTGGAGTGAAGCATCGGAATCCATAACTAGTGTAACAGGAATGGTTCAATACATAGTCAGTAAGAAGAGTCAGTCTTCTTGTACATAAGTCGGCATTGTGCCTTTTGTATTTAATTCCGTTGCAATTTCTGTGTTTCATCGTCAATAAGAAGGTTCAAGGGATACAATAAACCTGGAGTGTAGCATCGGAATCTATAACTAGTGTCACAGGAATGGTTCAAAACGTAGACAGTAAGAAGAGTCAGTCTTCGTGTACTTAGGTTTGCATTTTGCCTTTTGTATTTAATTCCGATGTAATTTCTGTATTTCATCGTCAATAAGAAGGTCCAAGTGATACAGTAAACCTGAAGTGAAGATGCGGAATCTATAACTAGTGTCACATAAATGGTTCAAAACATAGTCAGTAAGAAGAGTCCGTCATCTTGTACTTAAGTCGAAATTGTGCATTTTCTATTTAATTCCGATGCAATTTCTGTGTTTCATCGTCAATAACAGAGTCTAAGGGATACAGTAAACCTGGAGTGAAGCATCGGAATCTATAACTAATGTCACAGGAATGGTTCAAACTATAATCAGTAAGAAGGGTCAGTCTTCCTGTACTTAAGTCGACATTGTGCCTTTTCTATTTAATTCCGATGCAATTTCTGTGTTTCTTCTTCAATAAGAAGGTCCAAGGGATACGGTAAACCTGGAGTGAAGCATCGGAATCTATAACTAGTGTCACACGAATGGGTCAAAACATAGGCAGTTAGAAGAGTCAGTCTTCTTGTACTTAAGTCGGCATTGTGACTTTTTTATTTAATTCCGATGCAATTTCTGGGTTTCATCGTCAATAAGAAGGTCAGAGGGATACAGTAAACCTGAGGTGAAGCATCGGAATCTATAACTAGTGTCACAGGAATTAGTTCAAAACATAGTCAGTAAGAGGAGTCAGTCTTCTTGTACTCAAGTCGGCATTGTGCCTTTTCTATTTAATACCGATGCAATTTCTGTGTTTCGTCGTCAATTAGAATGTCCAAGGGATACAGTAAACCTGGAGTGTAGCATCGGAATCTATAACTAGTGTCACAGGAATGGTTCAAAACATAGACAGTAAGAAGAGTCAGTCTTCGTGTACTTAAGTCGGCATTTTGCCTTTTGTATGTAATTCCGATGCAATATCTGTGTTTCATCGTCAATAAGAAGGTCCAAGGGATACAGTAAACCTGAAGTGAAGACTCGGAATCTATAACTAGTGTCACAGGAATGGTTCAAAACATAGTCAGTTAGAAGAGTCAGTCTTCTTGTACTTAAGTCGGCATTGTGCCTTTTCTATTTAATTCCGATGCAATTTCTGTGTTTCATCGTCAATAAGATGGTCCAAGGGATACAGTAAACCTGGAGTGAAGCATCGGAATCTATAACTAGAGTCAATGGAATGGTTCAAAGCATAGGCAGTAAGAAGCGTCAGTCTTCTTGTACTTAAGTCGGCACTGTGCCATTTGTATTTAATTCCGATGCAATTTCTGTGTTTCATCGTCAATAAGAATGTCCAAGTGATACAGTAAAACCGAAGTGAAGCATCGAAATCTATAACTAGTGTCACAGGAATGGTTCAAAACATAGTCAGTAAGAAGAGTCAGTCTTCTTGTCCTTAAGTCGGCATTGTACCTTTTGTAATCAATTCCGATGCAATTTCTGTGTCTCCTCGTCAATACGAATGTCCAAGGTATACAGTAAACCTGAAGTGAAGCATCGGAATCTATAACTAGTGTCACAGGAAAGGTTCAAATCATTGTCAATAAGAAGAGTCGGTCTTCATGTGCTTAAGTCTGCATTGTGCCTTTTGTATCTAATTCCGATGCTATTACTGTGTATCATCGTCAATAAGAAGGTACTAGGGGTACAGTAAACCTGAAGTGAAGCGTCGGAATTTATAACTAGTGTCACAGGATTGGTTCAAAGCATAGACAGTTGGAAGAGTCAGTCTTCTTGTACTTAAGTCGTCATTGTGCCTTTTGTATTTAATTCCGATGCAATTTCTGTTTTTCATCGTCAATGAGAAGGTCAAAGGGAAACAGTAAACCTGAAGTGAAGCATCGGAATCTACAACTAGTGTCACAGCATTGGTTCCAAACATAGACAGTAAAATGAGTCAGACTTCTTGTACTTAAGTCGGCATTGTGCCTTTTCTATTTAATTCCGATGCAATTTCTGTGTTTCAGCGTCAATAACATGGTCCAAGGGATACAGTAAACCTGGAGTGAAGCATCGGAATCTATAACAAGTGTCACAGGAATGGTTCAAAACATAGTCAGTAAGAAGAGTCAGCCTTCTTGTCCTTAAGTTGGCATTGTGCCTTTTGTATTTAATTCCGATGCAATATCTGTGTTACATCGTCAATAAGAAGGACAGCGGGATACAGTAAACTTGAAGTGAAGCATCGGAATACACAACTAGTGTCACAGGAATGGCTCAAAACATAGACAGTAGGAAGGGTCAGTCTTCTTGTACTTAAGTCGTCATTGTGCCTTTTGTATTTAATTCCGATGCAATTTCTGTGTTTCATCGTCAATAAGAAGGTCCAAGGTATACAGTAAACCTCAAGTAAAGCATCGGAATCTATAACTAGTGTCACAGGTATGGTTCAACCTATAATCAGTAAGAAGAGTCAGTTTTCTTATACTTAAGTCGGCATTGTGCCTTTTGTATTTAATTCGGATGAAATTTCTGTGTTTCATCGTCAATAAGAACGTCCAAGGGACTAGTGTCACAGGAATGGCTCAAAACATAGACCGTACGAAGAGTCAGTCTTCTTGTAGTTAGGTCGGCATTGTGGCTTTTGTATTTAATTCCGATGCAATTTCTGTGTTTCATCGTCAATAAGAAGGTCCAAGGGATACAGTAAACCTGAAGTGAAGACTCGGAATCTATAACTAGTGTCACAGGAATGGTTCAAAACATAGTCAGTTAGAAGAGTCAGTCTTCTTGTACTTAAGTCGGCATTGTGCCTTTTCTATTTAATTCCGATGCAATTTCTGTGTTTCATCGTCAATAAGATGGTCCAAGGGATACAGTAAACCTGGAGTGAAGCATCGGAATCTATAACTAGAGTCAATGGAATGGTTCAAAGCATAGGCAGTAAGAAGCGTCAGTCTTCTTGTACTTAAGTCGGCACTGTGCCATTTGTATTTAATTCCGATGCAATTTCTGTGTTTCATCGTCAATAAGAATGTCCAAGTGATACAGTAAAACCGAAGTGAAGCATCGAAATCTATAACTAGTGTCACAGGAATGGTTCAAAACATAGTCAGTAAGAAGAGTCAGTCTTCTTGTCCTTAAGTCGGCATTGTACCTTTTGTAATCAATTCCGATGCAATTTCTGTGTCTCCTCGTCAATACGAATGTCCAAGGTATACAGTAAACCTGAAGTGAAGCATCGGAATCTATAACTAGTGTCACAGGAAAGGTTCAAATCATTGTCAATAAGAAGAGTCGGTCTTCATGTGCTTAAGTCTGCATTGTGCCTTTTGTATCTAATTCCGATGCTATTACTGTGTACCATCGTCAATAAGAAGGTACTAGGGGTACAGTAAACCTGAAGTGAAGCGTCGGAATTTATAACTAGTGTCACAGGATTGGTTCAAAGCATAGACAGTTGGAAGAGTCAGTCTTCTTGTACTTAAGTCGTCATTGTGCCTTTTGTATTTAATTCCGATGCAATTTCTGTTTTTCATCGTCAATGAGAAGGTCAAAGGGAAACAGTAAACCTGAAGTGAAGCATCGGAATCTACAACTAGTGTCACAGCATTGGTTCCAAACATAGACAGTAAAATGAGTCAGTCTTCTTGTACTTAAGTCGGCATTGTGCCTTTTCTATTTAATTCCGATGCAATTTCTGTGTTTCAGCGTCAATAACATGGTCCAAGGGATACAGTAAACCTGGAGTGAAGCATCGGAATCTATAACAAGTGTCACAGGAATGGTTCAAAACATAGTCAGTAAGAAGAGTCAGCCTTCTTGTCCTTAAGTTGGCATTGTGCCTTTTGTATTTAATTCCGATGCAATATCTGTGTTACATCGTCAATAAGAAGGACAGCGGGATACAGTAAACTTGAAGTGAAGCATCGGAATACACAACTAGTGTCACAGGAATGGCTCAAAACATAGACAGTAGGAAGGGTCAGTCTTCTTGTACTTAAGTCGTCATTGTGCCTTTTGTATTTAATTCCGATGCAATTTCTGTGTTTCATCGTCAATAAGAAGGTCCAAGGTATACAGTAAACCTCAAGTAAAGCATCGGAATCTATAACTAGTGTCACAGGTATGGTTCAACCTATAATCAGTAAGAAGAGTCAGTTTTCTTATACTTAAGTCGGCATTGTGCCTTTTCTATTTAATTCCGATGCAATTTCTGTTTTTCATCGTCAATAAGAAGGTCCAAGGGATACAGTAAACCTGGAGTGAAGCACCGGAATCTATAACTAGTGTCACAGGATTGGTTCACAACATAGACATTAAGAAGAGTCAGTCTTCTTGTACTTAAGTCGGCATTGTGCTTTTACAATTTAATTCCGATGCAATTTCTGTGTTTCATCGTCAATAAGAAGGTCAGAGGGATACAGGAAACCTGAAGTGAAGCATCGGAATCTATAACTAGTGTCACTGGAATGGTTCAAAACATAGTCAGTAAGAAGAGTCAGTCTACTTCTACTTTTGTCGGCATTGTGCCTTTCGTATTTAATTATGATGCAATTTCTGTGTTTCACCGTTAATAAGGAGGTCAGAGGGATACAGTAAACCTGACGTGAAGCATCGGAATCTATAACTAGTGTCACAGGTGTGGTTCAAACATAGACAGTAAGAAGAGTCAGTCTTCTATTACTTAAGCCGGCATTGTGCCTTTTGTATTTAATTCCGATGCAATTTCTGTGTTTCATCGTCAATAAGAAGGTCAGAGGGATACAGTAAACCTGAAGTGAAGCATCGGAGTCTATAACTAGTGTCACAGGAATGGTTCAAAGCATAGTCAGTAAGAAGAGTCAGTTTTCCTGTCCTTAAGTCGGCAGTGTGCATCTTGTATTTAATTCCGATGCAATTTCTGTGTTTCATCGTCAATAAGAAGGTCCAAGGGATGCAGTAAACCTGGAGTGAAGCACCGAATTCTATAACTAGAGCAACAGTAATGGTTCAATACATAGACAGTAAGGAGAGTCAGTCTTCTATTACTTAAGTCGGCATTGTGCCTTTTGTATTTAATTCGGATGAAATTTCTGTGTTTCATCGTCAATAAGAACGTCCAAGGGACTAGTGTCACAGGAATGGCTCAAAACATAGACCGTACGAAGAGTCAGTCTTCTTGTAGTTAGGTCGGCATTGTGGCTTTTGTATTTAATTCCGATGCAATTTCTGTGTTTCATCGTCAGTAAGAAGGTCCAAGGGATACAGTAAAACCGAAGTGAAGCATCGAAATCTATAACTAGTGTCACAGGAATGGTTCAAAACATAGTCAGTAAGAAGAGTCAGTCTTCTTGTCCTTAAGTCGAATATGTGCCTTTTGTAATCAATTCCGATGCAATTTCTGTGTTTCATCGTCAATAAGAAGGTCCAAGGGATACAGTAAAACTGGAGTGAAGCATCGGAATCTATAACTAGAGTCAATGGAATGGTTCAAAGCATATGCAGTAAGAAGCGTCAGTCTTCTTGTACTTAAGTCGGCACTGTGCCATTTGTATTTAATTCCGATGCAATTTCTGTGTTTCATCGTCAATAAGAATGTCCAAGGGATACAGTAAAACCGAAGTGAAGCATCGAAATCTATAACTAGTGTCACAGGAATGGTTCAAAACATAGTCAGTAAGAAGAGTCAGTCTTCTTGTCCTTAAGTCGAATATGTGCCTTTTGTAATCAATTCCGATGCAATTTCTGTGTCTCATCGTCAATAAGAATGTCCAAGGTATACAGTAAACCTGAAGTGAAGCATCGGAATCTATAACTAGTGTCACAGGAAAGGTTCAAATCATTGTCAATAAGAAGAGTCGGTCTTCATGTGCTTAAGTCTGCATTGTGCCTTTTGTATCAAATTCCGATGCAATTTCTGTGTATCATCGTCAATGAGAAGGTCAAAGGGAAACAGTAAACCTGAAGTGAAGCATCGGAATCTACAACTAGTGTCACAGCATTGGTTCCAAACATAGACAGTAAAATGAGTCAGTCTTCTTGTACTTAAGTCGGCATTGTGCCTTTTGTATTTAATTCCGATACAATTTCTGTGTTTCATCGTCAATAAGAAGGTCCGAGGGATACAGTAAACCTGGAGTGAAGCATCGAAATCTATAACTAGAGTCACAGTAATGGTTCAAAACATAGACTGTAAGAAGTGTCAGTCTTCTTGTACATAAGTCGGCATTGTGCCTTTTCTATTTAATTCCGTTCCAATTTCTGTGTTTCATCGTCAATAAGAAGGCTCAAGGGATACAATAAACCTGGAGTGTAGCATCGGAATCTATAACTAGTGTCACAGGAATGGTTCAAAACGTAGACAGTAGGAAGAGTCAGTCTTCGTGTACTTAAGTTTGCATTTTTCCTTTTGTATTTAATTCCGACGTAATTTCTGTATTTCATCGTCAATAAGAAGGTCCAAGTGATACAGTAAACCTGAAGTGAAGATGCGGAATCTATAACTAGTGTCACATAAATGGTTCAAAACATAGTGAGTAAGAAGAGTCAGTCATCTTGTACTTAAGTCGAAATTGTGCCTTTTCTATTTAATTCCGATGCAATTTCTGTGTTTCAGCGTCAATAACAAGGTCCAAGGGATACAGTAAACCTGGAGTGAAGCATCGGAATCTATAACAAGTGTCACAGGAATGGTTCAAAACATAGTCAGTAAGAAGAGTCAGCCTTCTTGTCCTTAAGTTGGCATTGTGCCTTTTGTATTTAATTCCGATGCAATATCTGTGTTACATCGTCAATAAGAAGGACAGCGGGATACAGTAAACTTGAAGTGAAGCATCGGAATACACAACTAGTGTCACAGGAATGGCTCAAAACATAGACAGTAGGAAGGGTCAGTCTTCTTGTACTTAAGTCGTCATTGTGCCTTTTGTATTTAATTCCGATGCAATTTCTGTGTTTCATCGTCAATAAGAAGGTCCAAGGTATACAGTAAACCTCAAGTAAAGCATCGGAATCTATAACTAGTGTCACAGGTATGGTTCAACCTATAATCAGTAAGAAGAGTCAGTTTTCTTATACTTAAGTCGGCATTGTGCCTTTTCTATTTAATTCCGAGGCAATTTCTGTTTTTCATCGTCAATAAGAAGGTCCAAGGGATACAGTAAACCTGGAGTGAAGCATCGGAATCTATAACTAGTGTCACAGGAGTGGTTCACAACATAGACAATAAGAACAGTCAGTCTTCTTGTACTTAAGTCGTCATTGTGTCTTTTGTATTTAATTCCGATGCAATTTCTGTGTTTCATCGTCAATGAGAAGGTCAAAGGGAAACAGTAAACCTGAAGTGAAGCATCGGAATCTACAACTAGTGTCACAGCATTGGTTCCAAACATAGTCAGTAAAATGAGTCAGTCTTCTTGTACTTAAGTTGGCATTGTGCCTTTTCTATTTAATTCCGATGTAATTTCTGTGTTTCATCGTCAATAAGAGGGTCAGAGGGATACCGTAAACCTGAAGTGAAGCATCGGAACCTATTACTAGTGTCACAGGAATGGTTCAAAACATAGTCAGTAAGAAGAGTCGGTCATCTTGTACTTAAGCCGGCATTGTGCCTTTTGTATTTAATTCCGATACAATTTCTGTGTTTCATCGTCAATAAGAAGGTCCAAGGGATACAGTAAACCTGGAGTGAAGCATCGGAATCTATAACTAGTGTCACAGGAATGTTTCAAAACATAGAAAGTAAGAAGAGTCAGTCTTCGTGTACTTAAGGCGGCATTTTGCCTTTTGTATTTAATTCCGATGTAATTTCTCTATTTCATCGTCAATAAGAAGGTCCAAGGGATACAGTAAACCTGAAGTGAAGATTCGGAATCTATAAATAGTGTCACAGGAATGGTTCAAAACGTAGACAGTAAGAAGAGTCAGTCTTCGTGTACTTAAGTTTTCATTTTGCCTTTTGTATTTAATTCCGATGTAATTTCTGTATTTCATCGTCAATAAGAAGGTCCAAGGGATACAGTAAACCTGAAGTGAAGATGCGGAATCTATAACTAGTGTCACAGGAATGGTTCAAAACATAGTCAGTAAGAAGAGTCAGTCATCTTGTACTTATGTCGAAATTGTGCCTTTTCTATTTAATTCCGATGCAACTTCTGTGTTTCATCGTCAATAACAAGGTCCAAGGGATACAGTAAACCTGGAGTGAAGCATCGGAATCTATAACTAGTGTCACAGGAATGGTTCAAAACATAGTCAGTAAGAAGAGTCAGTCTTCTTGACCTTAAGTTGGCATTGTGCCTTTTGTATTTAATTCCGATGCAATATCTGTGTTACATCGTCAATAAGAAGGACAGCGGGATACAGTAAACCAGAAGTGAAGCATCGGAATACACAACTAGTGTCACAGGAATGGTTCAAAACATAGACAGTAGGAAGGGTCAGTCTTCTTGTACTTAAGTCGTCATTGTGCCTTTTGTATTTTATTCCGTTGCAATTTCTGTGTTTCATCGTCAATAAGAAGGTCCAAGGTATACAGTAAACCTGAAGTAAAGCATCGGAATCTATAACTAGTGTCACAGGTATGGTTCAACCTATAATCAGTAAGAAGAGTCAGTTTTCTTATACTTAAGTCGGCATTGTGCATTTTCTATTTAATTTCGATGCAATTTCTGTGTTTCATCGTCAATAAGAAGTTCCAAGGGATACAGTAAATCTGGAGTGAAGCATCGGAATCTATAACTAGTGTCACAGGAATAGTTCACAACATAGACAGTAAGAAGAGTCAGTCTTCTTGTACTTAAGTCGGCATTGTGCCTTTACAATTTAATTCCGATGCAGTTTCTGTGTTTCATCGTCAATAAGATGGTCAGAGGGATACAGGAAACCTGAAGTGAAGCATCGGAATCTATAACTAGTGTCACTGGAATGGTTCAAATCATAGTCAGTACGAAGAGTCAGTCTACTTCCACTTAAGTCGGCATTATGCCTTTCGTATTTAATTATGATTCAATTTCTGTGCTTCACCGTCAATAAGAAGGTCAGAGGGATACAGTAAACCTGAAGTAAAGCATTGGAATCTATAACTAGTGTCACAGGTATGGTTCAACCTATAATCAGTAAGAAGAGTCAGTTTTCTTATACTTAGGTCGGCATTGTGCCTTTTCTATTTAATTCCGATGCAGTTTCTGTGTTTCATCGTCAATAACAAGTTCCAAGGGATACAGTACACCTGGAGTGAAGCATCGGAATCTATAACTAGTGTCACAGGAATGGTTCAAAGCATAGTCAGTAAGAAGAGTCATTCTTCTTGTCCTTAAAATGGCATTGTGCCTTTTGTATTTAATTCCGATGCAATTTCTGTGTTACATCGTCAATAAGAAGGTCCAAGGGATGCAGTAGACCTGGAGTGAAGCATCGAAATCTATAACTAGTGTCACATTAATGGTTCAAAACATAGTCAGTAAGAAGAGTCAGTCATCTTGTACTTAAGTCGGGATTGTGCCTTTTGTATTTAATTCCGATACAATTTCTGTGTTTCATCGTCAATAAGAAGGTCCAAGGGATACAGTAAACCTGGAGTGAAGAATCGAAATCTATAACTAGAGTCACAGTAATGGTTCAAAACATAGACTGTAAGAAGAGTCAGTCTTCTTGTACATAAGTCGGCATTGTGCCTTTTGTATTTAATTCCGATGCAATTTCTGTGACTCATCGTCAATAAGAAGGTCCAAGGGATACAGTAAACCTTAAGTGAAGATTCGGAATCTATAAATAGTGTCACAGGAATTGTTCAAAACGTAGACAGTAAGAAGAGTCAGTCTTCGTGTACTTAAGTTTTCATTTTGCCTTTTGTATTTAATTCCGATGTAATTTCTGTATTTCATCGTCAATAAGAAGGTCCAAGGGATACAGTAAACCTGAAGTGAAGATGCGGAATCTGTAACTAGTGTCATAGGAATGGTTCAAAACATAGTCAGTAAGAAGTATCAGTCATCTTGTACTTAAGTCGAAATTGTGCCTTTTCTATTTAATTCCGATGCAATATCTGTGTTACATCGTCAATAAGAAGGACAGCGGGATACAGTAAACCAGAAGTGAAGCATCGGAATACACAACTAGTGTCACAGGAATGGTTCAAAAGATAGACAGTAGGAAGGGTCAGTCTTCTTGTACCTAAGTCGTCATTGTGCCTTTTGTATTTAATTCCGATGCAATTTCTGTGTTTCGTCGTCAATAAGAAGGTCCAAGGTATACAGTAAACCTGAAGTAAAGCATCGGAATCTATAACTAGTGTCACAGGTATGGTTCAACCTATAATCAGTAAGAAGAGTCAGTTTTCTTATACTTAAGTCGGCATTGTGCCTTTTCTATTTAATTCCGATGCAATTTCTGTGATTCATCGTCAATAAGAAGCTCCAAGGGATACAGTAAATCTGGAGTGAAGCATCGGAATCTATAACTAGTGTGACAGGAATGGTTCACAACATAGACAGTAAGAAGAGTCAGTCTACTTCTACGTAAGTCGGCATTGTGCCTTTCGTATTTAATTAAGATGCAATTTCTGTGTTTCTCCGTCAATAAGAAGGTCAGAGGGATACAGTAAACCTGACGTGAAGCATGGGAATCTATAACTAGTGTCACAGGAATGGTTCAAACATAGACAGTAAGAAGAGTCAGTCTTCTAATACTTAAGCCGGCATTGTGCCTTTTGTATTTAATTCCGATGCAATTTCTGTGTTTCATCGTCAATAAGAAGGTCAGAGGGATACAGTAAACCTGAAGTGAAGCATCGGAGTCTATAACTAGTGTCACAGGAACGGTTCAAAGCATAGTCAGTAAGAAGAGTCAGTTTTCCTGTCCTTAAGTCGGCATTGTGCATCTTGTATTTAATTCCGATGGAATTTCTGTGTTTCATCGTCAACAAGAAGGTCCAAGGGATACAGTAAACCTGGAGTGAAGCACCGAATTCTATAACTAGAGCAACAGTAATGGTTCAATACATAGACAGTAAGAAGAGTCAGTCTTCTATTACTTAAGTCGGCATTGTGCCTTTTGTATTTAATTCGGATGAAATTTCTGTGTTTCATCGTCAATAAGAACGTCCAAGGGACTAGTGTCACAGGAATGGCTCAAAACATAGACCGTACGAAGAGGCAGTCTTCTTGTAGTTAGGTCGGCATTGTGGCTTTTGTATTTAATTCCGATGCAATTTCTGTGTTTCATCGTCAATAAGAAGGTTCAAGGGATACAGTAAACCTTGAGTGTAGCATCGGAATCTATAACGAGTGTCACAGGAAAGGTTCAAATCATAGACAGTAAGAAGAGTCAGTCTTCGTGTACTTAAGTCGGCATTTTGCCTTTTGTATTTAAATCCGATGTAATTTCCGTTTTTCATCGTCAATAAGAAGGTCCAAGGGATACAGTAAACCTGAAGTGAAGATTCTGAATCTATAACTAGTGTCACAGGAATGGTTCAAAACATAGTCAGTAAGAAGAGTCAGTCTTCTTGTACTTAAGTCGGCGTTGTGCCTTTTCTATTTAATTCAGATGCAATTTCTGTGTTTCATCGTCAATAACGAGGACCAAGGGATACAGTAAACCTGGAGTGAAGCATCGGAATCTATAACTAGTGTCACAGGAATGTTTCAAAACATAGACAGTAAGAAGAGTCAGTCTTCGTGTACTTAAGGCGGCATTTTGCCTTTTGTATTTAATTCCGATGTAATTTCTGTATTTCATCGTCAATAAGAAGGTCCAAGGGATACAGTAAACCTGAAGTGAAGATTCGGAATCTATAAATAGTGTCACAGGTATGGTTCAAAACGTAGACAGTAAGAAGAGTCAGTCTTCGTGTACTTAAGGCGGCATTTTGCCTTTTGTATTTAATTCCGATGTAATTTCTGTATTTCATCGTCAATAAGGAGGTCCAAGGGATACAGTAAACCTGAAGTGAAGATGCGGAATCTATAACTAGTATCACAGGAATGGTTCAAAACATAGTCAGTAAGAAGAGTCCGTCATCTTGTACTTAAGTCGAAATTGTGCCTTTTCTATTTAATTCCGATGCAATTTCTGTGTTTCATCGTCAATAACAAGGTCCAAGGGATACAGTAAACCTGGGGTGAAGCATCGGAATCTATAACTAGTGTCACAGGAATGGTTCAAAACATAGTCAGTAAGAAGAGTCAGTCTTCTTGACCTTAAGTTGGCATTGTGCCTTTTGTATTTAATTCCGATGCAATATCTGTGTTACTTCGTCATTAAGAAGGACAGCGGGATACAGTAAACCTGAAGTGAAGCATCGGAATACACAACTAGTGTCACAGGAATGGTTCAAAACATAGACAGTAGGAAGGATCAGTCTTCTTGTACTTAAGTCGTCATTGTGCCTTTTGTATTTAATTCCGATGCAATTTCTGTGTTTCATCGTCAATAAGAAGGTCCAAGGTATACAGTAATCCTGAAGTAAAGCATCGGAATCTATAACTAGTGTCACAGGTATGGTTCAACCAATAATCAGTAAGAAGAGTCAGTTTTCTTATACTTAAGTCGGCATTGTGCCTTTTCTATTTAATTCCAATGCAATTTCTGTGTTTCATCGTCAATAAGAAGGTCCAAGGGATACAGTAAATCAGGAGTGAAGCATCGGAATCTATAACTAGTGTCACAGGAATGGTTCACAACATAGACAGTAAGAAGAGTCAGTCTTCTTGTACTTAAGTCAGCATGGTGCCTTTACAATTTAATTCCGATGCAGTTTCTGTGTTTCATCGTCAATAAGATGGTCAGAGGGATACAGGAATCCTGAAGTGAAGCATCGGAATCTATAACTAGTGTCACTGGAATGGTTCAAATCATAGTCAGTAAGAAGAGTCAGTCTACTTCTACTTAAGTCGGCATTGTGCCTTTCGTATTTAATTATGATTCAATTTCTGTGTTTCACCGTCAATAAGAAGGTCAGAGGGATACAGTAAACCTGAAGTAAAGCATCGGAATCTATAACTAGTGTCACAGGAATGGTTCAAACATAGACAGTAAGAAGAGTCAGTCTTCTATTACTTAAGTCGGCATTGTGCCTTTTGTATTTAATTCCGATGCAATTTCTGTGTTTCATCGTCAATAAGAAAGTCAGGGGGATACACTAAACCTGAAGTGAAGCATCGGAGTCTATAACTAGTGACACAGGAATGGTTCAAAACATAGTCAGTAAGAAGAGTCAGTTTTCCTGTCCTTAATTCGGCATTGTGCATCTTGTATTTAATTCCGATGCAATTTCTGTGTTTCATCGTCAATAAGAAGGTCCAAGGGATACAGTAAACCTGGAGTGAAGCACCGAATTCTATAACTAGAGAACAGTAATGGTTCAATACATAGACAGTAAGAAGAGTCAGTCTTCTTGTACTTAAGTCGGCATTGTGCCTTTTATATTTCGTTCCGATACAATTTCTGTGATTCGTCGTCAATAAGAAGGTCCAAGGGATACAGTAAACCTGAAGTGAAGCATCGGACTCTATAACTAGAGTCACAGAAATGGTTCAAAACATAGACAGTAGGAAGAGTCAGTCTTCTTATACTTAGGTCGGCATTGTGCCTTTTGTATTTAATTCGGATGCAATTTCTGTGTTTCATCGTCAATAAGAACGTCCAAGGGAAACAGTAAACCTGAAGTGAAGCATCGGAATCTATACCTAGTGTCACAGGAATGGCTCAAAACATAGACCGTACGAAGAGTCAGTCTTCTTGTACTTAAGTCGGCATTGTGGCTTTTGTATTTAATTCCGATGCAATTTCTGTGTTTCATCGTCAATAAGAAGGTTCAAGGGATACAGTAAACCTGGAGTGTAGCATCGGAATCTATAACGAGTGTCACAGGAAAGGTTCAAAACATAGACAGTAAGAAGAGTCAGTCTTCGTGTACTTAAGTCGGCATTTTGCCTTTTGTATAGAATCCGATGTAATTTCTGTGTTTCATCGTCAATAAGAAGGTCCAAGGGATACAGTAAACCTGAAGTGAAGATTCGGAATCTATAACTAGTGTCACAGGAATGGTTCAAAACATAGTCAGTAAGAAGAGTCAGTCTTCTTGTACTTAAGTCGGCATTGAGGTTTTTCTATTTAATTCAGATGCAATTTCTGTGTTTCATCGTCAATAACGAGGTCCAAGGGATACAGTAAACCTGGAGTGAAGCATCGGAATCTATAACTAGTGTCACAGGAATGTTTCAAAACATAGACAGTAAGAAGAGTCAGTCTTCGTGTACTTAAGGCGACATTTTGCCTTTTGTATTTAATTCCGATGTAATTTCTGTATTTCATCGTCAATAAGAAGGTCCAAGGGATACAGTAAACCTGAAGTGAAGATTCGGAATCTATAACTAGTGTCAAAGGAATGGTTCAAAACATAGTCAGTAAGAAGAGGCAGTCTTCTTGTACTTAAGTCGGCATTGTGCCTTTTCTATTTCATTCCGATGCAATATCTGTGTTTCATCGTCAATAACAAGGTCCAAGGGATACAGTACACCTGGAGTTATGCATCGGAATCTATAACTAGTTCCACAGGAATTGTTCAAAACATAGTCAGTAGGAAGAGTCATTCTTCTTGTCCTTAAGTTGGCATTGTGCCTTTTGTATTTAATTCCGATGCAATTTCTGTGTTACATCGTCAATAAGAAGGTCCATGGGATACAGTAAACCTGGAGTGAAGCATCGAAATCTATAACTAGAGTCACAGTAATGGTTCAAAACATAGACTGTAAGAAGAGTCAGTCTTCTTGTACATAAGTCGGCATTGTGCCTTTTGTATTTAATGCCGATACAATTTCTGTGTTTCATCGTCAATAAAAAGGTCCAAGGGATACAGTAAACCTGGAATGAAGCATCGAAATCTGTAACTAGAGTCACAGTAATGGTTCAAAACATAGACTGTAAGAAGAGTCAGTCTTCGTGTACATAAGTCGGCATTGTGCCTTTTGTATTTAATTCCGATGCAATTTCTGTGACTCATCGTCAATAAGAAGGTCCAAGGGATACAGTGAACCTGAAGTGAAGCATCGGACTCTATAACTAGTGTCACAGAAATGTTTAAAAACATAGACAGTAGGAAGAGTCAGTCTTCTTATACTTATGTCGGCATTGTGCCTTATGTATTTAATTCCGATGCAATTTCTGTGTTTCATCGTCAATAAGTAGGTCCAAGGGATACAGTAAACCTGGAGTGAAGCATCGGAATCTATAACTAGTGTCACAGGAATGGTTCAAAACATAGTCAGTAAGAAGAGTCAGTCTTCTTGTACATAAGTCGGCATTGTGCCTTTTGTATTTAATTCCGATGCAATTTCTGTGTTTCATCGTCAATAAGAAGGTTCAAGGGATACAATAAACCTGGAGTGTAGCATCGGAATCTATAACTAGTGTCACAGGAATGGTTCAAAACGTAGACAGTAAGAAGAGTCAGTCTTCGTGTATTTAAGTTTGCATTTTGCCTTTTGTATTTAATTCCGATGTAATTTCTGTATTTCATCGTCAATAAGAAGATCCAAGGGATACATAAACCTGAAGTGAAGATGCGGAATCTATAACTAGTGTCACAGGAATGGTTCAAAACATAGTCAGTAAGAAGAGTCAGTCATCTTGTACTTAAGTCGAAATTGTGCCTTTTCTATTTAATTCCGATGCAATTTCTGTGTTTCATCGTCAATAACAAGGTCCAAGGGATACAGTAAACCTGGAGTGAAGCATCGGAATCTATAACTAGTGTCACAAGAATAGTTCAAAACATAGTCAGTAAGAAGAGACAGTTTTCTTGTTCTTAAGTCGGCATTGTGCATCTTGTATTTAATTCCGATGCAATTTTTGTGTTTCATTGTCAATAAGAAGGTCCAAAGGGATACAGTAAACCTGGAGTGAAGCACCGAATTCTATAACTAGAGCCACAGTAATGGTTTAATACATAGACAGTAAGAAGAGTCAGTCTTCTTGTACTTAAGTCGGCATTGTGCCTTTTGTATTTCATTCCCATACAATTTCTGTGATTCGTCGTCAATAAGAAGGTCCAAGGGCTACAGTATACCTGAAGTGAAGCATCGGACTATAACTAGAGTCACAGAAATGTTTCAAAACATAGACAGTAGGAAGAGTCAGTCTTCTGTATACTTAGGTCGGCATTGTGACTTTTGTATTTAATTCGGATGCAATTTCAGTGTTTCATCGTCGATAAGAAGGGTCCAAGGGAAACAGTAAACCTGAAGTGAAGCATCGGAATCTATAACTAGTGTCACAGGAATGGCTCAAAACATAGACCGTACGAAGAGTCAGTCTTCTTGTACTTAAGTCGGCATTGTGGGTTTAGCATTTATTTCCGATGCAATTTCTGTGTTTCATCGTCAGATAAGAAGGTTCAAGGGATACAATAAACCTGGAGTGTAGCATCGGAATCTATTACGAGAGTCACAGGAATGGTTCAATACATAGACAGTAAGAAGAGTCAGTCTTCGTGTACTTAAGTCGGCATTTTGCCTTTTGTATTTAAATCCGATGTAATTTCTGTGTTTCATCGTCAATAAGAAGGTCCAAGGGATACAGTAACCTGGAGTGAAGCATCAGTATCTATAACTAGTGTCACAGGAATGGTTCAAAATCATTGTCAATAAGAAGAGTCGATCTTCATGTACTTATGTCGGCATTGTACCTTTTGTATTTAATTACGATGCAATTTCTGTGATTCATCGTGAATAAGAAGGTACAAGGGGGTACAGTAAACCTGAAGTGAAGCGTTGGAATTTATAACTAGTGTCACAGGAATGGTTCAAAACATAGACAGCAGGAAGAGTCAGTCTTCTTACACTTAGGTCGGCATTGTGCTTTTGTATTTAATTCCGATGCAATTTCTGTGTTTCACCGTCAATAAGAACGTCAGAGGGATACAGTAAACCTGAAGTGAAGCATCGGAATATATAACTAGTGTCACAGGATTGATTCAAAACATAGACAGTAAGAAGAGTCAGTCTCTTTGTACTTAAGTCGGCATTGTGCCATTTGCATTTAATTCCGATGCAATTTCTGTGTTTCATCGTCAATAAGAATGTCCAAGGGATACAGTAAACCTGAAGTGAAGCATCGGAATCTATAACTAGTGTCACAGGAATGGTTTAAAGCATAGTCAGTAAGAAGAGTCAGTCTTCTTGTACTTATGTCGGCATTGTGCTTTCGTGTTTAATTCCGATGCAATTTCTGTGTTTCACCGTCAATAAGAAGGTCAGAGGGATACAGTAAACCTGAAGTGAAGCATCGGAATCTATAACTAGTCTCAGAGGTATGGTTCAAACGTAGACAGTAAGAAGAGTCAGTCTTTTTGTACTTAAGTCGGCATTGTGCCTTTTGTATTTAATTCCGTTGCTATTTATGTGGTGCATTGTCAATAAGAAGGTCAGAGGTATACAGTAAACCTGAAGTGAAGCATCGGACTCTATAACTAGTGTCACAGAGATGGTTCAAAACGTAGACAGTAGGAAGAGTCAGTCTTCTTATACTAAAGTCGGCATTGTGCCTTTTGAATTTAATTCCGATGCAATTTCTGTGTTTCATCGTCAATAAGAAGGTCCAAGGGAAACAGTAAACCTGAAGTGAAGCATCGTAATTTATAACTAGTGTCACAGGAATGGTCAAAACATAGACAGTACGAAGAGATAGTCTTCTTGTACTTATGTCGGCATTGTGGCTTTTGAATTAATTCCGATGCAATGTCTGTGTTTCATCGTCAAAAAGAAGGTCAGAGGGATACAGTAAACCTGAAGTGATGCATCGGAATCTATAACTAGTGTCACAGGAATGTTTCAAAACATAGTCAGTAAGAAGATTCAGTCTTCTTGTCCTTAAGTCGGCATTGTGCCTTTTGTATTTAATTCCGATGCAATTTCTGTGTTTCATCGGCAGTAAGGTCAGAGGGATACAGTAAACCTGAAGTGATGCATCGAAATCTATAACTAGTGACACAGGAATGGTACAAAACATAGACAGTAGGAAGAGTCAGTCTTCTTGTACTTAAGTCGGCATTGTGCCTTTTGTATTAAATTCCGATGCAATTTCTGTGTTTCATCGTCAATAAGAAGGTCAGAGGGATACAGTAAACCTGACGTGAAGCATCGGAATCCAAAACTAGTGTCACAGGAATGGTTCAAAACATAGACAGTAGGAAGAGATAGTCATCTCGTACGTTAGTCGGCATTTTGCCTTTTGTATTTAATTCCGATGCAATTTCTGTGTTTCATCGTCAATAAGAAGGTCCAAGGGGTACAGTAAACCTGAAGTGAAGCATCGGAATCTATAACTAGTGTCACAGGAATGTGTCAAAACATAGTCAGTAAGAAGAGTCAGTCTTCTTGTACTTAAGTCGGCTTTGTGCCTTTTCTATTTAATTCCGATGCAATTTCTGTGTTTCATCGTCAATAAGAAGGTCCAAGGGATACAGTAAACCTCAAGTGAAGCATCGGAATCTATAAGTAGTGTCACAGGAATGGTTCAAAACATAGTCAGTCGGAAGAGTCGGTCTTCATGTACTTAAGTCGGCATTGTGCCCTTTTCTATTAAATTCCGCTGCAATTTCTGTGTTTCATCGTCAATAAGAAGGTCAAAGGGATACAGTAAACCTGAAGTGAAGCATCGAATCCATAACTAGTGTCACAGGAAATGGTTCAAATCATAGACAGTAGGAAGAGTCAATGTTCTGGTACTTAAGTCGGCATTGTGCCTTTTGTATTTAATTCCGATGCAGTTTCTGTGCTTCATCGTCAATAAGAAGGTCCAAGGGATACAGTAAACCTGAGTGAAACATCGGAATCTATAACTAGTGTTACAGGAATATTTCAAACGTAGACAGAAGAAGAGTCAGTCTTCTTGTACTTAAGTCGGCATTGTGCCTTTTCTATTTAATTTCGATGTATTTTCTGTGTTTCATCGTCAATAAGAAGGTCCAAGGGATACAGTAAACCTGGAGTGAAGCATCGGAATCTATTTCTAGGGTCAATGGAATGGTTCATAACATAGACAGTAAGAAGAGTCAGTGTTCTTGTACTTAAGTCGGCATTGTGCCTTTTGTATTTAATTCCGATGCAATTTCTGTGTTTCACAGTCAATAAGAAGGTCAGAGGGATACAGTAAACCTGCAGTGAAGCATCGGAATCTATAACTAGTGTCACAGGAATGGTTCAAACATAGACAGTAAGAAGAGTCGGTCTTCCTGTACTTAAGTTGGCATTGTGCTTTTGTATTCAATTCCGATGCAATTTCTGTGTTTCATCGTCAATAAGAAGGTCAGAGGGATACAGTAAACCTGAAGTGAAGCATCGGAATCTATAACTAGTGTCACCAGGAATGGCTCAATACATAGTCAGTAAGAAGATTCAGTCTTCTTGTCCTTAAGTCGGCATTGTGCCTTTTGTATTTAATTCCGATGCAATTTCTGTGTTTCATCGGCAGTAAGGTCAGAGGGATACAGTAAACCTGAAGTGATGCATCGAAATCTATAACTAGTGACACAGGAATGGTACAAAACATAGACAGTAGGAAGAGTCAGTCTTCTTGTACTTAAGTCGGCATTGTGCCTTTTGTATTAAATTCCGATGCAATTTCTGTGTTTCATCGTCAATAAGAAGGTCAGAGGGATACAGTAAACCTGACGTGAAGCATCGGAATCCAAACTAGTGTCACAGGAATGGTTCAAAACATAGACAGTAGGAAGAGATAGTCATCTTGTACGTTAGTCGGCATTTTTGCCTTTTGTATTTAATTCCGATGCAATTTCTGTGTTTCATCGGTCAATAAGAAGGTCCACGGGATACAGTAAACCTCAAGTGAAGCATCGGAATCTATAACTAGTGTCACAGGAATGTGTCAAAAACATAGTCAGTAAGAAGAGTCAGTCTTCTTGTACTTAAATCGGCTTTGTGCCTTTTCTATTTAATTCCGATGCAATTTCTGTGTTTCATCGTCAATAAGAAGGTCCAAGGGATACAGTAAACCTCAAGTGAAGCATCGGAATCTATAAGTAGTGTCACAGGAAATGGTTCAAAACATAGTCAGTCGGAAGAGTCGGTCTTCATGTACTTAAGTCGGCATCTTGTGCCTTTTCTATTTAATTCCGCTGCAATTTCTGTGTTTCATCGTCAATAAGAAGGTCAAAGGGATACAGTAAACCTGAAGTGAAGCATCGGAATCTATAACTAGTGTCACAGGAATGGTTCAAATCATAGACAGTAGGAAGAGTCAATGTTCTGGTACTTAAGTCGGCATTGTGCCTTTTGTATTTAATTCCGATGCAGTGTCTGTGCTTCATCGTCAATAAGAAGGTCCAAGGGATACAGTAAACCTGAAGTGAAACATCGGAATCTATAACTAGTGTCACAGGAATGGTTCAAACGTAGACAGAAGAAGAGTCAGTCTTCTTGTACTTAAGTCGGCATTGTGCCTTTTCTATTTAATTCCGATGTAATTTCTGTGTTTCATCGTCAATAAGAAGGTCCAAGGGATACAGTAAACCTGGAGTGAAGCATCGGAATCTATTTGTGGGTCAAATGGAATGGTTCATAACATAGACAGTAAGAAGAGTCAGTGTTCTTGTACTTAAGTCGGCATTGTGCCTTTTGTATTTAATTCCGATGCAATTTCTGTGTTTCACAGTCAATAAGAAGGTCAGAGGGATACAGTAAACCTGCAGTGAAGCATCGGAATCTATAACTAGTGTCACAGGAATGGTTCAAACATAGACAGTAAGAAGAGTCGGTCTTCCTGTACTTAAGTCGGCATTGTGCTTTTGTATTCAATTCCGATGCAATTTCTGTGTTTCATCGTCAATAAGAAGGTCAGAGGGATACAGTAAACCTGAAGTGAAGCATCGGAATCTATAACTAGTGTCACAGGCATGATTCAAAACATAGACAGTAAGAAGAATCAGTCTCTTTGTACTTAAGTCGGCATTGTGCCATTTGCATTTAATTCCGATGCAATTTCTGTGTTTCATCGTCAATAAGAATGTCCAAGGAATACAGTAAACCTGAAGTGAAGCATTGGAATCTATAACTAGTGTCACAGGAATGGTTTAAAGCATAGTCAGTAAGAAGAGTCAGTCTTCTTGTACTTATGTCGGCATTGTGCTTTCGTGTTTAATTCCGATGCAATTTATGTGTTTCACCGTCAATAAGGAGGTCAGAGGGATACAGTAAACCTGAAGTGAAGCATCGGACTCTATAACTAGTGTCACAGAAATGGTTCAAAACGTAGACAGTAGGAAGAGTCAGTCTTCTTATACTAAAGTCGGCATTGTGCCTTTTGAATTTAATTCCGATGCAATTTCTGTGTTTCATCGTCAATAAGAAGGTCCAAGGGAAACAGTAAACCTGAAGTGAGGCATCGTAATTTATAACTAGTGTCACAGGAATGGTCAAAACATAGACAGTAGGAAGAGATAGTCTTATGGTACTTATGTCGGCATTGTGGCTTTTGTATTTAATTCCGATGCAATGTCTGTGTTTCATCGTCAAAAAGAAGGTCAGAGGGGTACAGTAAACCTGAAGTGATGCACCGGAATCTATAACTAGTGACACAGGAATGGTACAAAACATAGACTGTAGGAAAAGTCAGTCTTCTTGTACTTAAGTCGGCATTGTGCCTCTTGTATTAATTTCCGATGCAATTTCTGTGTTTCATCGTCAATAAGAAGGTCAGAGGGATACAGTAAACCTGACGTGAAGCATCAGAATCCAAAACTAGTGTCACAGGAATGGTTCAAAACATAGACAGTAGGAAGAGATAGTCTTCTTGTACGTTAGTCGGCATTTTGCCTTTTGTATTTAATTCCGATGCAATTTCAGTGTTTCATCGTCAATAAGAAGGTCCAAGGTATACAGTAAACCTGAAGTGAAGCATCGGAATCTATAACTAGTGTCACAGGAATGTTTCAAAACACAGTCAGTAAGAAGAGTCAGTCTTCTTGTACTTAAGTCGGCTTTGTGCCTTTTCTATTTAATTCCGATGCAATTTCTGTGTTTCATCGTCAATAAGAATGTCCAAGGGATATAGTAACCCTGGACTGAAGCATCGGAATCTATAACTAGTGTCACAGGAATGGTTCAAAACATAGACAGTAAGAAGAGTCAGTCTTCTTGTACTTAAGTCGAAATTGTGCCTTTTCTATTTAATTCCGATGCAATTTCTGTGATTCATCGTCAATACGAAGGTCAGAGGGATACAATAAACCTGAAGTGAGGCATCGGAATATATCACTAGTAACACAGGAATGGTTCAAAACAAAGTCAGTAAGAAGAGTCAGTCTTCTTGTCCCTAAGTCGGCTTTGTGCCTTTTGTATTTAATTCCGGTGCAATTTCTGTGTTTCATCGTCAATAAGAAGGTCCAAGGGATACAGTAAACCTGGAGGGAAGAATCGGAATCTATTACTAGTGTCACAGGAATGGTTCAAAACATAGACAGTAAGAAGAGTCAGTCTTCGTGTACTTATGCCGGGATTTTGTATTTTGTATTTACTTCCGATGCAATTTCTGTGTTTCATGGTCAATGAGAAGGTCCAAGGGATACAGCAAACCTGAAGTGAAGCATCGGAATCTATAACTAGTATCCCAAAAATGGTTCGAAACATAGTCAGTAAGATGAGTCAGTCTTCTTGTACTTAAGTCGGCATTGTGCATTTTGTATTTAATTGCGATGCGATTTCTGTGTTTCATCGTCAATAAGAAGGTCCAAGGGATACAGTAAACCTGGAGTGAATCATCTGAATCTATAACTAGTGTCACAGGAATGGTTCAAATCATATACAGTAAGAAGAGTCAGTCTTCTTGTACTTAAGTAGGGATTGTGCCTTTTGTATTTAACTCCGATGCCATTTCTGTGTTCCATCGTCAATAAGAACGTCAGAGGGGTACAGTAAACCTGAAGTGAAGCATCGGAATCTATAGCTAGTGTCACAGGAATGGTTCAAAACATAGACAGTAAGAAGAGTCAATGTTCTGGTACTTAAGTCGGCATTGTGCCTTTTGTATTTAATTCCGATGCAGTTTATGTACATCATCGTCAATACGAAGGTCGAAGGGATACAGGAAACCTGAAGTGAAGCGTCGGAATCTAAAACTAGTGTCACAGGAATGTTTCAAATCATAGACAGTAGGAAGAGTAACTGTTCTTGTACTTAAGTCGGCATTGTGCCTTTTGTATTTAATTCCGATGCAATTTCTGTGTTTCATCGTCAATAAGAAGGTCCAAGGGATACAGTAAACCTCAAGTGAAGCATCGGAATCAACAAGTAGTGTCACAGGAATGGTTCAAAACATAGTCAGTCGGAAGAGTCGGTCTTCCTGTACTTAAGTCGGCATTTTGCCTTTTCTATTTAATTCCGCTGCAATTTCTGTGTTTCATCGTCAATAAGAAGGTCCAAGGGATACAGTAAACCTGGAGTGAATCATCTGAATCTATAACTAGTGTCACAGGAATGGTTCAAATCATATACAGTAAGAAGAGTCAGTCTTCTTGTACTTAAGTAGGGATTGTGCCTTTTGTATTTAACTCCGATGCCATTTCTGTGTTCCATCGTCAATAAGAACGTCAGAGGGGTACAGTAAACCTGAAGTGAAGCATCGGAATCTATAGCTAGTGTCTCAGGAATGGTTCAAAACATAGACAGTAGGAAGAGTCAATGTTCTGGTACTTAAGTCGGCATTGTGCCTTTTCTATTTAATTCCGATGCAGTTTCTGTGCATCATCGTCAATACGAAGGTCGAAGGGATACAGTAAACCTGAAGTGAAGCATCGGAATCTATAACTAGTGTCACAGGAATGGTTCAAAACATAGACAGTAGGAAGAGTCAATGTTCTGGTACTTAAGTCGGCATTGTGCCTTTTGTATTTAATTCCGATGCAGTTTCTGTGCTTCATCGTCAATAAGAAGGTCCAAGGGATACAGTAAACCTGAAGTGAAGCATCGGAATCTATAACTAGTGTCACAGGAATGGTTCAAACATAGACAGTAAGAAGAGTCGGTCTTCCTGTACTTAAGTCGGCATTGTGCCTTTTGTATTCAATTCCGCTGCAATTTCTGTGTTTCATCGTCAATAAGAAGGTCAGAGGGATACAGTAAACCTGAAGTGAAGCATCGGAGTCTATAACTAGTGTCCCAGGAATGGTTCAAAACATAGACAGTAAGAAGAGTCAGTCTTCGTGTACTTATGTCGGCATTGTGCATTTCGTATTTAATTCCGATTCAATTTCTGTGCTTCATCGTCAATAAGAATGTCCAAGGGATACAGTAAACCTGAAGTGAAGCATCGGAATCTATAACAATTGTCACAGGAATGGTTCAAATAATTTTCAATAAGAAGAGTCGGTCTTCATGTACTTAAGACGGCATTGTGCCTTTTGTATTTAATTCCGATGCAATATCTGTGTTTCATCGTCAATAAGAAGGTCAGAGGTATACAGTAAACCTGAAGTGAAGCATCGGACTCTATAACTAGTGTCACAGAAATGGTTCAAAACATAGACAGTAGGAAGAGTCAGTCTTCTTATACTTAAGTCGACATTGTGCCTTTTGAATTTAATTCCGATGCAATTTCTGTGTTTCATCGTCAATAAGAAGGTCCAAGGGAAACAGTAAACCTGAAGTGAAGCATCGGAATCTATAACTAGTGTCACAGGAATGGTCAAAACATAGACAGTACGAAGAGTCACTCTTCTTGTACTTATGTCGGCATTGTGGCTTTTGTATTTAATTCCTATGCAATATCTGGGTTTCATCGGCAATAAGGTCAGAGGGATGCAATAAACCTGAAGTGAAGCATCGGAATCCAAAACTAGTGTCACAGGAATGGTTCAAAACATAGACAGTGGGAAGAGTCAGTCTTCTTGTACGTAAGTCGGCATTGTGCCTTTTGTATGTAATTCCGATGCAATTTCTGTGTTTCATCGTCAATAAGAAGGTCCAAGGGATACAGTAATTCTGAAGTGAAGCATCGGAATCTATGACTATTGTCACAGGAATGGTTCAATACATAGTCAGTAAGAAGATTCAGTCTTCTTGTCCTTAAGTCGGCATTGTGCCTTTTGTATTTAATTCCGATGCAATTTCTGTGTTTCATCGGCAGTAAGGTCAGAGGGATACAGTAAACCTGAAGTGATGCATCGAAATCTATAACTAGTGACACAGGAATGGTACAAAACATAGACAGTAGGAAGAGTCAGTCTTCTTGTACTTAAGTCGGCATTGTGCCTTTTGTATTAAATTCCGATGCAATTTCTGTGTTTCATCGTCAATAAGAAGGTCAGAGGGATACAGTAAACCTGACGTGAAGCATCGGAATCCAAAACTAGTGTCACAGGAATGGTTCAAAACATAGACAGTAGGAAGAGATACTCATCTTGTACGTTAGTCGGCATTTTGCCTTTTGTATTTAATTCCGATGCAATTTCTGTGTTTCATCGTCAATAAGAAGGTCCAAGGGATACAGTAAACCTCAAGTGAAGCATCGGAATCTATAACTAGTGTCACAGGAATGTGTCAAAACATAGTCAGTAAGAAGAGTCAGTCTTCTTGTACTTAAGTCGGCTTTGTGCCTTTTCTATTTAATTCCGATGCAATTTCTGTGTTTCATCGTCAATAAGAAGGTCCAAGGGATACAGTAAACCTCAAGTGAAGCATCGGAATCTATAAGTAGTGTCACAGGAATGGTTCAAAACATAGTCAGTCGGAAGAGTCGGTCTTCATGTACTTAAGTCGGCATTGTGCCTTTTCTATTTAATTCCGCTGCAATTTCTGTGTTTCCTCGTCAATAAGAAGGTCAAAGGGATACAGTAAACCTGAAGTGAAGCATCGGAATCTATAACTAGTGCCACAGGAATGCTTCAAAACATAGACAGTAGGAAGAGTCAATGTTCTGGTACTTAAGTCGGCATTGTGCCTTTTGTATTTAATTCCCATGCAGTGTCTGTGCTTCATCGTCAATAAGAAGGTCCAAGGGATACAGTAAACCTGAAGTGAAACATCGGAATCTATAACTAGTGTCACAGGAATGGTTCAAACGTAGACAGAAGAAGAGTCAGTCTTCTTGTACTTAAGTCGGCATTGTGCCTTTTCTATTTAATTCCGATGTAATTTCTGTGTTTCATCGTCAATAAGAAGGTCCAAGGGATACAGTAAACCTGGAGTGAAGCATCGGAATCTATTTCTAGGGTCAATGGAATGGTTCATAACATAGACAGTAAGAAGAGTCAGTGTTCTTGTACTTAAGTCGGCATTGTGCCTTTTGTATTTAATTCCGATGCAATTTCTGTGTTTCACAGTCAATAAGAAGGTCAGAGGGATACAGTAAACCTGCAGTGAAGCATCGGAATCTATAACTAGTGTCACAGGAATGGTTCGAACATAGACAGTAAGAAGAGTCGGTCTTCCTGTACTTAAGTCGGCATTGTGCTTTTGCATTCAATGCCGATTCAATTTCTGTGTTTCATCGTCAATAAGAAGGTCAGAGGGATACAGTAAACCTGAAGTGAAGCATCGGAATCTATAACTAGTGTCACAGGCATGATTCAAAACATAGACAGTAAGAAGAGTCAGTCTCTTTGTACTTAAGTCGGCATTGTGCCATTTGCATTTAATTCCGATGCAATTTCTGTGTTTCATCGTCAATAAGAATGTCCAAGGGATACAGTAAACCTGAAGTGAAGCATTGGAATCTATAACTAGTGTCACAGGAATGGTTTAAAGCATAGTCAGTAAGAAGAGTCAGTCTTCTTGTACTTATGTCGGCATTGTGCTTTCGTGTTTAATTCCGATGCAATTTATGTGTTTCACCGTCAATAAGGAGGTCAGAGGGATACAGTAAACCTGAAGTGAAGCATCGGACTCTATAACTAGTATCACAGAAATGGTTCAAAACGTAGACAGTAGGAAGAGTCAGTCTTCTTATACTAAAGTCGGCATTGTGCCTTTTGAATTTAATTCCGATGCAATTTCTGTGTTTCATCGTCAATAAGAAGGTCCAAGGGATACAGTAAACCTGAAGTGAAGCATCGTAATTTATAACTAGTGTCACAGGAATGGTCAAAACATAGACAGTAGGAAGAGATAGTCTTATGGTACTTATGTCGGCATTGTGGCTTTTGTATTTAATTCCGATGCAATGTCTGTGTTTCATCGTCAAAAAGAAGGTCAGAGGGGTACAGTAAACCTGAAGTGATGCACCGGAATCTATAACTAGTGACACAGGAATGGTACAAAACATAGACTGTAGGAAAAGTCAGTCTTCTTGTACTTAAGTCGGCATTGTGCCTCTTGTATTAAATTCCGATGCAATTTCTGTGTTTCATCGTCAATAAGAAGGTCAGAGGGATACAGTAAACCTGACGTGAAGCATCAGAATCCAAAACTAGTGTCACAGGAATGGTTCAAAACATAGACAGTAGGAAGAGATAGTCTTCTTGTACGTTAGTCGGCATTTTCCCTTTTGTATTTAATTCCGATGCAATTTCAGTGTTTCATCGTCAATAAGAAGGTCCAAGGTATACAGTAAACCTGAAGTGAAGCATCGGAATCTATAACTAGTGTCACAGGAATGTTTCAAAACACAGTCAGTAAGAAGAGTCAGTCTTCTTGTACTTAAGTCGGCTTTGTGCCTTTTCTATTTAATTCCGATGCAATTTCTGTGTTTCATCGTCAATAAGAATGTCCAAGGGATATAGTAACCCTGGACTGAAGCATCGGAATCTATAACTAGTGTCACAGGAATGGTTCAAAACATAGACAGTAAGAAGAGTCAGTCTTCTTGTACTTAAGTCGAAATTGTGCCTTTTCTATTTAATTCCGATGCAATTTCTGTGATTCATCGTCAATACGAAGGTCAGAGGGATACAATAAACCTGAAGTGAGGCATCGGAATATATCACTAGTAACACAGGAATGGTTCAAAACAAAGTCAGTAAGAAGAGTCAGTCTTCTTGTCCCTAAGTCGGCTTTGTGCCTTTTGTATTTAATTCCGGTGCAATTTCTGTGTTTCATCGTCAATAAGAAGGTCCAAGGGATACAGTAAACCTGGAGGGAAGAATCGGAATCTATAACTAGTGTCACAGGAATGGTTCAAAACATAGACAGTAAGAAGAGTCAGTCTTCGTGTACTTATGCCGGGATTTTGTATTTTGTATTTACTTCCGATGCAATTTCTGTGTTTCATGGTCAATGAGAAGGTCCAAGGGATACAGCAAACCTGAAGTGAAGCATCGGAATCTATAACTAGTATCCCAGGAATGGTTCGAAACATAGTCAGTAAGATGAGTCAGTCTTCTTGTACTTAAGTCGGCTTTGTGCATTTTGTATTTAATTGCGATGCGATTTCTGTGTTTCATCGTCAATAAGAAGGTCCAAGGGATACAGTAAACCTGGAGTGAATCGTCTGAATCTATAACTAGTGTCACAGGAATGGTTCAAATCATATACAGTAAGAAGAGTCAGTCTTCTTGTACTTAAGTAGGGATTGTGCCTTTTGTATTTAACTCCGATGCCATTTCTGTGTTCCATCGTCAATAAGAACGTCAGAGGGGTACAGTAAACCTGAAGTGAAGCATCGGAATCTATAGCTAGTGTCACAGGAATGGTTCAAAACATAGACAGTAAGAAGAGTCAATGTTCTGGTACTTAAGTCGGCATTGTGCCTTTTGTATTTAATTCCGATACAGTTTCTGTGCATCAACGTCAATACGAAGGTCGAAGGGATACAGGAAACCTGAAGTGAAGCGTCGGAATCTAAAACTAGTGTCACAGGAATGTTTCAAATCATAGACAGTAGGAAGAGTCACTGTTCTTGTACTTAAGTCGGCATTGTGCCTTTTGTATTTAATTCCGATGCAATTTCTGTGTTTCATCGTCAATAAGAAGGTCCAAGGGATACAGTAAACCTGCAGTGAAACATCGGAATCTATAACTAGTGTCACAGGAGTGATTCAAAACATAGACAGTAAGAAGAGTCAGTCTTCTTGTACTTAAGTCGGCATTATGCCTTTTGTATTTAATTCCGATGCAATTTCTGTGTTTCATCGTCAATAAGAAGGTCCAAGGGATACAGTAAACCTCAAGTGAAGCATCGGAATCAACAAGTAGTGTCACAGGAATGGTTCAAAACATAGTCAGTCGGAAGAGTCGGTCTTCCTGTACTTAAGTCGGCATTTTGCCTTTTCTATTTAATTCCGCAGCAATTTCTGTGTTTCATCGTCAATAAGAAGGTCCAAGGGATACAGTAAACCTGGAGTGAATCATCTGAATCTATAACTAGCGTCACAGGAATGGTTCAAATCATATACAGTAAGAAGAGTCAGTCTTCTTGTACTTAAGTAGGGATTGTGCCTTTTGTATTTAACTCCGATGCCATTTCTGTGTTCCATCGTCAATAAGAACGTCAGAGGGGTACAGTAAACCTGAAGTGAAGCATCGGAATCTATAGCTAGTGTCACAGGAATGGTTCAAAACATAGACAGTAGGAAGAGTCAATGTTCTGGTACATAAGTCGGCATTGTGCCTTTTCTATTTAATTCCGATGCAGTTTCTGTGCATCATCGTCAATACGAAGGTCGAAGGGATACAGTAAACCTGAAGTGAAGCATCGGAATCTATAACTGGTGTCACAGGAATGGTTCAAAACATAGACAGTAGGAAGAGTCAATGTTCTGGTACTTAAGTCGGCATTGTGCCTTTTGTATTTAATTCCGATGCAGTTTCTGTGCTTCATCGTCAATAAGAAGGTCCAAGGGATACAGTAAACCTGAAGTGAAGCATCGGAATCTATAACTAGTGTCACAGGAATGGTTCAAACATAGACAGTAAGAAGAGTCGGTCTTCCTGTACTTAAGTCGGCATTGTGCCTTTTGTATTCAATTCCGCTGCAATTTCTGTGTTTCATCGTCAATAAGAAGGTCAGAGGGATACAGTAAACCTGAAGTGAAGCATCGGAGTCTATAACTAGTGTCCCAGGAATGGTTCAAAACATAGACAGTAAGAAGAGTCAGTCTTCGTGTACTTATGTCGGCATTGTGCATTTCGTATTTAATTCCGATTAAATTTCTGTGCTTCATCGTCAATAAGAATGTCCAAGGGATACAGTAAACCTGAAGTGAAGCATCGGAATCTATAACAATTGTCACAGGAATGGTTCAAATAATTTTCAATAAGAAGAGTCGGTCTTCATGTACTTAAGACGGCATTGTGCCTTTTGTATTTAATTCCGATGCAATTTCAGTGTTTCATCGTCAATAAGAAGGTACAAGGGATACAGTAAACCTGACGTGAAGCGTCGGAATCTAAAACTAGTGTCACAGGAATGTTTCAAATCATAGACATTAGGAAGAGTCACTGTTCTTGTACTTAAGTCGGCATTGTGCCTTTTGTATTTAATTCCGATGCAATTTCTGTGTTTCATCGTCAATAAGAAGGTCGAAGGGATACCGTAAACCTGAAGTGAAGCATCGGAATCTACAACTAGTGTCACAGGATTGGTTCAAAACATAGACAGTAAGAAGAGTCAGTCTTCTTGTACTTAAGTCGGCATTGTGCCTTTTCTGTTTAATTCCGATGCAATTTCTGTGTTTCATCGTCAATAAGAAGGTCAGAGGGATACAGTAAACCTGAAGTGAAGCATCGGAATCTATAACTAGTGTCACAGGAATGGTTTAAAACTTAGTCAGTAAGAAGAGTCAGTCTTCTTGTACTTAAGTCGGCATTGTGAACTTCATATTTAATTCCGATGCAATTTGTGTGTTTCACCGTCAATAAGAAGGTCAGAGGGATACAGTAAACCTGAAGTGAAGCTTCGGAATCTATAACTAGTGTCACAGGAATGGTTCAAAACATAGACAGTAGGAAGAGTCAGTCTTCTTATACTTAAGTCGACATTGTGCCTTTTGAATTTAATTCCGATGCAATTTCTGTGTTTCATCGTCAATAAGAAGGTCCAAGGGAAACAGTAAACCTGAAGTGAAGCATCGGAATCTATAACTAGTGTCACAGGAATGGTCAAAACATAGACAGTACGAAGAGTCACTCTTCTTGTACTTATGTCGGCATTGTGGCTTTTGTATTTAATTCCTATGCAATATCTGGGTTTCATCGGCAATAAGGTCAGAGGGATGCAATAAACCTGAAGTGAAGCATCGGAATCCAAAACTAGTGTCACAGGAATGGTTCAAAACATAGACAGTGGGAAGAGTCAGTCTTCTTGTACGTAAGTCGGCATTGTGCCTTTTGTATGTAATTCCGATGCAATTTCTGTGTTTCATCGTCAATAAGAAGGTCCAAGGGATACAGTAATTCTGAAGTGAAGCATCGGAATCTATGACTACTGTCACAGGAATGGTTCAAACATAGTCAGTAAGAGGAGTCAGTCTACTTGTACTTAAGTCGGCATTGTGCCTTTTCAATTTAATTCCGATGCAATATCTGTCTTTCATCGTGAATAAGAATGTCCATGGGATACAGTAAACCTGGAGTGAAGCATCGGATTCTATAAAAAGTGTCACAGGAATGGTTCAAAACATAGGCAGTAAGAAGAGTCAGTCTTCTTGTCCTTAAGTCGGCATTCTTCCTTTAGTATTTAATTCCGATGCAATTTATGTGTTTCATCGTCAATAAGAAGGTCCAAGGGATACAGTAAGCCTGGAGTGAAGCATCGTAATCTATAACTGGTGTCACAGGAATGGTTCAAAACATAGACAGTAAGAAGAGTCAGTCTTCGTGTAGTTAAGCCGGCATTTTGCCTTTTGTATTTAATTCCGATACAATTTCTGTGTTTCATCGTCAATAAGAAGGTCCAAGGGATACAGCAAACCTGAAGTGAAGCATCGGAATCTATAACTAGTGTCACAGGAATGATTCAAAACATAGTCAGTAAGAAGAGTCAGTCTTCTTGTACTTAAGTCGGCATTGTGCCTTTTGTATTTAATTCCGATGCAATTTCTGTGTTTCATCGTCAATAAGAAGGTCAGAGGTATACAGTAAACCTGAAGTGAAGCATCGGACTCTATAACTAGTGTCACAGAAATGGTTCAAAACATAGACAGTAGGAAGAGTCAGTCTTCTTATACTTAAGTCGACATTGTGCCTTTTGAATTTAATTCCGATGCAATTTCTGTGTTTCATCGTCAATAAGAAGGTCCAAGGGAAACAGTAAACCTGAAGTGAAGCATCGGAATCTATAACTAGTGTCACAGGAATGGTCAAAACATAGACAGTACGAAGAGTCACTCTTCTTGTACTTATGTCGGCATTGTGGCTTTTGTATTTAATTCCTATGCAATATCTGGGTTTCATCGGCAATAAGGTCAGAGGGATGCAATAAACCTGAAGTGAAGCATCGGAATCCAAAACTAGTGTCACAGGAATGGTTCAAAACATAGACAGTGGGAAGAGTCAGTCTTCTTGTACGTAAGTCGGCATTGTGCCTTTTGTATGTAATTCCGATGCAATTTCTGTGTTTCATCGTCAATAAGAAGGTCCAAGGGATACAGTAATTCTGAAGTGAAGCATCGGAATCTATGACTACTGTCACAGGAATGGTTCAAACATAGTCAGTAAGAGGAGTCAGTCTACTTGTACTTAAGTCGGCATTGTGCCTTTTCAATTTAATTCCGATGCAATTTCTGTGTTTCATCGTGAATAAGAATGTCCATGGGATACAGTAAACCTGGAGTGAAGCATCGGATTCTATAAAAAGTGTCACAGGAATGGTTCAAAACATAGGCAGTAAGAAGAGTCAGTCTTCTTGTCCTTAAGTCGGCATTCTTCCTTTAGTATTTAATTCCGATGCAATTTATGTGTTTCATCGTCAATAAGAAGGTCCAAGGGATACAGTAAGCCTGGAGTGAAGCATCGTAATCTATAACTAGTGTCACAGGAATGGTTCAAAACATAGACAGTAAGAAGAGTCAGTCTTCGTGTAGTTAAGCCGGCATTTTGCCTTTTGTATTTAATTCCGATACAATTTCTGTGTTTCATCGTCAATAAGAAGGTCCAAGGGATACAGCAAACCTGAAGTGAAGCATCGGAATCTATAACTAGTGTCACAGGAATGATTCAAAACATAGTCAGTAAGAAGAGTCAGTCTTCTTGTACTTAAGTCGGCATTGTGCCTTTTCTATTTAATTCCGATGCAATTTCTGGGTTTCATCGTCAATAAGAAGGTCAGAGGGATACAGTAAACCTGAAGTGAAGCATCGGAATCTATAGCTAGTGTCACAGGAATGGTTCAAAACAAAGTCAGTAAGAAGAGTCAGTCTTCTTGTCCTTAAGTCGGCATTCTTCCTTTTGTATTTAATTCCGATGCAATTTATGTGTTTCATCGTCAATAAGAAGATCCAAGGGATACAGTAAGCCCGGAGTGAAGCATCGTAATCTATAACTAGTGTCACAGGAATGGTTCAAAACATAGACAGTAAGAAGAGTCAGTCTTCGTGTAGTTAAGCCGGCATTTTGCCTTTTGTATTTAATTCCGTTGCAATTTCTGTGTTTCATCGTCAATAAGAAGGTCCAAGGGATACAGCAAACCTGAAGTGAAGCATCGGAATCTATAACTAGTGTCACAGGAATGGTTCAAAACATAGTCAGTAGGAAGAGTCAGTCTTCTTGTACTTAAGTCGGCATTGTGCCTTTTCTATTTAATTCCGATGCAATTTCTGTGATTCATCGTCAATACGAAGGTCAGAGGGATACAATAAACCTGAAGTGAGGCATCGGAATATATCACTAGTAACACAGGAATGGTTCAAAACAAAGACAGTAAGAGGAGTCAGTCTTCTTGTCCTTAAGTCGGCATTGTGCCTTTTGTATTAAATTCCGGTGCAATTTCTGTGTTTCATCGTCAATAAGAAGGTCCAAGGGATACAGTTAACCTGGAGGGAAGAATCGGAATCTATAACTAGTGTCACAGGAATGGTTCAAAATATAGACAGTAAGAAGAGTCAGTCTTCGTGTAGTTAAGCCGGCATTTTGCCTTTTGTATTTAATTCCGATACAATTTCTGTGTTTCATCGTCAATAAGAAGGTCCAAGGGATACAGCAAACCTGAAGTGAAGCATCGGAATCTATAACTAGTGTCCCAGGAATGGTTCGAAACATAGTCAGTAAGATGAGTCAGTCTTCTTGTACTTTAGTCGGCATTGTGCATTTTGTATTTAATTCCGATGCGATTTCTGTGTTTCATCGTCAATAAGAAGGCACAAGGGATACAGTAAACCTGGAGTGAATCATCTGAATCTATAACTAGTGTCACAGGAATAGTTAAAATCATAGACAGTAAGAAGAGTCAGTCTTCTTGTACTAAAGTAGGGATTGTGCCTTTTGTATTTAACTCCGATGCCATTTCGGTGTTTCATCGTCAATAAGAACGTCAGAGGGGTACAGTAAACCTGAAGTGAAGCATCGGAATCTATAGCTAGTGTCACAGGAATGGTTCAAAACATAGACAGTAGGAAGAGTCAATGTTCTGGTACTTAAGTCGGCATTGTGCCTTTTGTATTTAATTCCGATGCAGTTTCTGTGCTTCATCGTCAATACGAAGGTACAAGGTATACAGTAAAAATGCAGTGAAGCGTCGGTATCTAAAACTAGTGTCACAGGAATGTTTCAAACCATAGACAGTAAGAAGAGTCACTGTTCTTGTACTTAAGTCGGCATTGTGCCTTTTGTAATTTAATTCCGATGCAATTTCTGTGTTTCATCGTCAGTAAGAAGATCCAAGGGATACAGTAAACCTGCAGTGAAACATCGGAATCTATAACTAGTGTCACAGGAATGGTTCAAAGCATAGATAGTAAGAAGAGTCAGTCTTCTTGTACTTAAGTCGGCATTATGCCTTTTGTATTTAATTCCGATGCAATTTCTGTGTTTCATCGTCAATAAGAAGGTCCAAGGGATACAGTAAACCTCAAGTGAAGCATCGGAATCTATAACTAGTGTCACAGGAATGGTTCAAATCATAGACAGTAGGAAGTGTCAATGTTCTTGTACTTAAGTCGGCATATTTAATTCCGATGCAATTTCTGTGTTTCATCGTCTATAAGAAGGTCCAAGGGATACAGTAAACCTGAAGTGAAGCATCGGAATCTACAACTAGTGTCACAGGATTGGTTCAAAACGTAGACAGTAAGAAGAGTCAGTCTTGTTGTACATAAGTCGGCATTGTGCATTTTCTATTTAATTCCGATGCAATTTCTGTGTTTCATCGTCTATAAGAAGGACAGAGGTATACAGTAAACCTGAGGTGAAGCATCGGAATCTATAACCAGCGTCACAGGAATGGTTCAAAACATAGTCAGTAAGAAGAGTCAGTCTTCTAGTAGTTAAGTCGGCATTGTGCTTTTCGTATTTAATTCCGATGCAATTTCTGTGTTTCACAGTCAATAAGGAGGTCAGAGGGATACAGTAAACCTGCAGTGAAGCATCGGAATCTATAACTAGTGTCACAGGAATGGTTCAAACATAGACAGTAAGAAGAGTCGGTCTTCCTGTACTTAAGTCGGCATTGTGCCTTTTGTATTCAATTCCGATGCAATTTCTGTGTTTCATCGTCAATAAGAAGGTCAGAGGGATACAGTAAACCTGAAGTGAAGCATCGGAATCTATAAACTAGTGTCACAGGCATGGTTCAAAACGTAGACAGTAGGAAGAGTCAGTCTTCTTATACTAAAGTCGGCATTGTGCCTTTTGCATTTAATTCCGATGCAATTTCTGTGTTTCATCGTCAATAAGAAGGTCCAAGGGAAACAGTAAACCTGAAGTGAAGCATCGTAATTTATAACTAGTGTCACAGGAATGGTCAAAACATAGACAGTACGAAGAGATAGTCTTATGGTACTTATGTCGGCATTGTGGCTTTTGTATTTAATTCCGATGCAATGTCTGTGTTTCATCGTCAAAAAGAAGGTCAGAGGGGTACAGTAAACCTGAAGTGATGCACCGGAATCTATAACTAGTGTCACAGGAATGTTTCAAAACATAGTCAGTAAGAAGATTCAGTCTTCTTGTCCTTAAGTCGGCATTGTGCCTTTTGTATTTAATTCCGATGCAATTTCTGTGTTTCATCGGCAATAAGGTCAGAGGGATACAGTAAACCTGAAGTGATGCATCGAAATCTATAACTAGTGACACAGGAATGGTACAAAACATAGACTGTAGGAAGAGTCAGTCTTCTTGTACTTAAGTCGGCATTGTGCCTCTTGTATTAAATTCCGATGCAATTTCTGTGTTTCATCGTCAATAAGAAGGTCAGAGGGATACAGTAAACCTGACGTGAAGCATCAGAATCCAAAACTAGTGTCACAGGAATGGTTCAAAAACATAGACAGTAGGAAGAGATAGGTCTTCTTGTACGTTAGTCGGCATTTTGCCTTTTGTATTTAATTCCGATGCAATTTCTGTGTTTCATCATCAATAAGAAGGTCCAAGGTATACAGTAAACCTGAAGTGAAGCATCGGAATCTATAACTAGTGTCACAGGAATGTTTCAAAACATAGTCAGTAAGGAGAGTCAGTCTTCTTGTACTTAAGTCGGCTTTGTGCCTTTTCTATTTAATTCCGATGCAATTTCTGTGTTTCATCGTCAATAAGAATGTCCAAGGGATATAGTAACCCTGGACTGAAGCATCGGAATCTATAACTAGTGTCAGAGGAATGGTCAAAAACATAGACAGTAAGAAGAGTCAGTCTTCTTGTACTTAAGTCAAAATTGTGCCTTTTCTATTTAATTCCGATGCAATTTCTGTGATTCATCGTCAATACGAAGGTCAGAGGGATACAATAAACCTGAAGTGAGGCATCGGAATATATCACTAGTAACACAGGAATGGTTCAAAACAAAGTCAGTAAGAAGAGTCAGTCTTCTTGTCCTTAAGTCGGCATTGTGCCTTTTGTATTTAATTCCGGTGCAATTTCTGTGTTTCATCGTCAATAAGAAGGTCCAAGGGATACAGTAACCCTGGAGGGAAGAATCGGAATCTATAACTAGTGTCACAGGAATGGTTCAAAACATAGACAGTAAGAAGAGTCAGTCTTCGTGTACTTATGCCGGGATTTTGTATTTTGTATTTACTTCCGATGCAATTTCTGTGTTTCATGGTCAATAAGAAGGTCCAAGGGATACAGCAAACCTGAAGTGAAGCATCGGAATCTATAACTAGTGTCCCAGGAATGGTTCGAAACATAGTCAGTAAGATGAGTCAGTCTTCTTGTACTTAAGTCGGCATTGTGCATTTTGTATTTAATTCCGATGCGATTTCTGTGTTTCATCGTCAATAAGAAGGTCCAAGGGATACAGTAAACCTGGAGTGAATCATCTGAATCTATAACTAGTGTCACAGGAATGGTTCAAATCATATACAGTAAGAAGAATCAGTCTTCTTGTACTTAAGTAGGGATAGTGCCTTTTGTATTTAACTCCGACGCCATTTCTGTGTTTCATTGTCAATAAGAACGTCAGAGGGGTACAGTAAACCTGAAGTGAAGCATCGGAATCTATAGCTAGTGTCACAGGAATGGTTCAAAACATAGACAGTAGGAAGAGTCAATGTTTTGGTACTTAAGTCGGCATTGTGCCTTTTGTATTTAATTCCGATGCAGTTTCTGTGTATCATCGTCAATACGAAGGTCGAAGGGATACAGTAAACCTGAAGTGAAGCGTCGGAATCTAAAACTAGTGTCACAGGAATGTTTCAAATCATAGACAGTAGGAAGAGTCACTGTTCTTGTACTTAAGTCGGCATTGTGCCTTTTGTATTTAATTCCGATGCAATTTCTGTGTTTCATCGTCAATAAGAAGGTCCAAGGGATACAGTAAACCTGCAGTGAAACATCGGAATCTATAACTAGTGTCACAGGAATGGTTCAAAACATAGACAGTAAGAAGAGTCAGTCTTCTTGTACTTAAGTCGGCATTATGCCTTTTGTATTTAATTCCGATGCAATTTCTGTGTTTCATCGTCAATAAGAAGGTCCAAGGGATACAGTAAACCTCAAGTGAAGCATCGGAATCTACAAGTAGTGTCACAGGAATGGTTCAAAACATAGTCAGTCGGAAGGGTCGGTGTTCATGTACTTAAGTCGGCATTTTGCCTTTTCTATTTAATTCCGCTGCAATTTCTGTGTTTCATCGTCAATAAGAAGGTCAAAGGGATACAGTAAACCTGAAGTGAAGCATCGGAATCTATAACTAGTGTCACAGGAATGGTTCAAAGCATAGACAGTAGGAAGAGTCAATGTTCTGATACTTAAGTCGGCATTGTGCCTTTTGTATTTAATTCCGATGTAGTTTCTGTGCTTCATCGTCAATAAGAAGGTCCAAGGGATACAGTAAACCTGAAGTGAAGCATCGGAATCTATAACTAGTGTCACAGGAATGGTTCAAACATAGACAGTAAGAAGAGTCGGTCTTCCTGTACTTAAGTCGGCATTGTGCCTTTTGTATTCAATTCCGATGCAATTTCTGTGTTTCATCGTCAATAAGAAGGTCAGAGGGATACAGTAAACCTGAAGTGAAGCATCGGAATCTATAACTAGTGTCACAGGAATGTTTCAAAACATAGTCAGTAAGAAGAGTCAGTCTTCTTGTACTTAAGTCGGCTTTGTGCCTTTTCTATTTAATTCCGATGCAATTTCTGTGTTTCATCGTCAGTAAGAATGTCCAAGGGATATAGTAACCCTGGACTGAAGCATCGGAATCTATAACTAGTGTCACAGGAATGGTCAAAACATAGACAGTAAGAAGAGTCAGTCTTCTTGTACTTAAGTCAAAATTGTGCCTTTTCTATTTAATTCCGATGCAATTTCTGTGATTCATCGTCAATACGAAGGTCAGAGGGATACAATAAACCTGAAGTGAGGCATCGGAATATATCACTAGTAACACAGGAATGGTTCAAAACAAAGTCAGTAAGAAGAGTCAGTCTTCTTGTCCTTAAGTCGGCATTGTGCCTTTTGTATTTAATTCCGGTGCAATTTCTGTGTTTCATCGTCAATAAGAAGGTCCAAGGGATACAGTAAACCTGGAGGGAAGAATCGGAATCTATAACTAGTGTCACAGGAATGGTTCAAAACATAGACAGTAAGAAGAGTCAGTCTTCGTGTACTTATGCCGGGATTCTGTATTTTGTATTTACTTCCGATGCAATTTCTGTGTTTCATGGTCAATAAGAAGGTCCAAGGGATACAGCAAACCTGAAGTGAAGCATCGGAATCTATAACTAGTGTCCCAGGAATGGTTCGAAACATAGCCAGTAAGATGAGTCAGTCTTCTTGTACTTAAGTCGGCATTGTGCATTTTGTATTTAATTCCGATGCGATTTCTGTGTTTCATCGTCAATAAGAAGGTCCAAGGGATACAGTAAACCTGGAGTGAATCATCTGAATCTATAACTAGTGTCGCAGGAATGGTTCAAATCATATACAGTAAGAAGAATCAGTCTTCTTGTACTTAAGTAGGGATTGTGCCTTTTGTATTTAACTCCGATGCCATTTCTGTGTTTCATTGTCAATAAGAACGTCAGAGGGGTACAGTAAACCTGAAGTGAAGCATCGGAATCGATAGCTAGTGTCACAGGAATGGTTCAAAACATAGACAGTAGGAAGAGTCAATGTTTTGGTACTTAAGTCGGCATTGTGCCTTTTGTATTTAATTCCGATGCAGTCTCTGTGCATCATCGTCAATTCGAAGGTCGAAGGGATACAGTAAACCTGAAGTGAAGCGTCGGAATCTAAAACTAGTGTCACAGGAATGTTTCAAATCATAGACAGTAGGAAGAGTCACTGTTCTTGTACTTAAGTCGGCATTGTGCCTTTTGTATTTAATTCCGATGCAATTTCTGTGTTTCATCGTCAATAAGAAGGTCCAAGGGATACAGTAAACCTGCAGTGAAACATCGGAATCTATAACTAGTGTCACAGGAATGGTTCAAAACATAGACAGTAAGAAGAGTCAGTCTTCTTGTACTTAAGTCGGCATTATGCCTTTTGTATTTAATTCCGATGCAATTTCTGTGTTTCATCGTCAATAAAAAGGTCCAAGGGATACAGTAAACCTCAAGTGAAGCATCGGAATCTACAAGTAGTGTCACAGGAATGGTTCAAAACATAGTCAGTCGGAAGGGTCAGTCTTCATGTACTCAAGTCGGCATTTTGCCTTTTCTATTTAATTCCGCTGCAATTTCTGCGTTTCATCGTCAATAAGAAGGTCAAAGGGATACAGTAAACCTGAAGTGAAGCATCGGAATCTATAACTAGTGTCACAGGAATGGTTCAAAGCATAGACAGTAGGAAGAGTCAATGTTCTGGTACTTAAGTCGGCATTGTGCCTTTTGTATTTAATTCCGATGTAGTTTCTGTGCTTCATCGTCAATAAGAAGGTCCAAGGGATACAGTAAACCTGAAGTGAAGCCTCGGAATCTATAACTAGTGTCACAGGAATGGTTCAAACATAGACAGTAAGAAGAGTCGGTCTTCCTGTGCTTCAGTCGGCATTGTGCCTTTTGTATTCAATTCCGATGCAATTTCTGTGTTTCATCGTCAATAAGAAGGTCAGAGGGATACAGTAAACCTGAAGTGAAGCATCGGAATCTATAACTAGTGTCCCAGGAATGGTTCAAAACATAGACAGTAAGATGAGTCAGTCTTCGTGTACTTATGTCGGCATTGTGCATTTCGTATTTAATTCCGATTCAATTTCTGTGCTTCATCGTCAATAGGAATGTCCAAGGGATACAGTAAACCTGAAGTGAAGCATCGGAATCTATAACAATTGTCACAGGAATGGTTCAAATAATTTTCAATAAGAAGAGTCGGTCTTCATGTACTTAAGACGGCATTGTGCCTTTTGTATTTAATTCCGATGCAATTTCAGTGTTTCATCGTCAATAAGAAGGTACAAGGGATACAGTAAACCTGACGTGAAGCGTCGGAATCTAAAACTAGTGTCACAGGAATGTTTCAAATCATAGACATTTGGAAGAGTCACTGTTCTTGTACTTAAGTCGGCATTTTGCCTTTTGTATTTAATTCCGATGCAATTTCTGTGTTTCATCGTCAATAAGAAGGTCGAAGGGATACAGTAAACCTGAAGTGAAGCATCGGAATCTACAACTAGTGTCACAGGATTGGTTCAAAACATAGACAGTAAGAAGAGTCAGTCTTCTTGTACTTAAGTCGGCATTGTGCCTTTTCTGTTTAATTCCGATGCAATTTCTGTGTTTCATCGTCAATAAGAAGGTCAGAGGGATACAGTAAACCTGAAGTGAAGCATCGGAATCTATAACTAGTGTCACAGGAATGGTTTAAAGCTTAGTCAGTAAGAAGAGTCAGTTTTCTTGTACTTAAGTCGGCATTGTGAATTTCATATTTAATTCCGATGCAATTTGTGTGTTTCACCGTCAATAAGAAGGTCAGAGGGATACAGTAAACCTGAAGTGAAGCATCGGAATCTATAACTAGTGTCACAGGAATGGTTCAAACGTAGACAGTAAGAAGAGTCAGTCTTCTTGTACATAAGTCGGCATTGTGCCTTTTGTATTTAATTCCGATGCAATTTCTGTGATTCATCGTCAATAAGAAGGTCCAAGGGATCCAGTAAACCTCAAGTGAAGCATCGGAATCTACAAGTAGTGTCACAGGAATGGTTCAAAACATAGTCAGTCGGAAGGGTCGGTGTTCATGTACTTAAGTCGGCATTTTGCCTTTTCTATTTAATTCCACTGCAATTTCTGTGTTTCATCGTCAATAAGAAGGTCAAAGGGATACAGTAAACCTGAAGTGAAGCATCGGAATCTATAACTAGTGTCACAGGAATGGTTCAAAGCATAGACAGTAGGAAGAGTCAATGTTCTGGTACTTAAGTCGGCATTGTGCCTTTTGTATTTAATTCCGATGTAGTTTCTGTGCTTCATCGTCAATAAGAAGGTCCAAGGGATACAGTAAACCTGAAGTGAAGCATCGGAATCTATAACTAGTGTCACAGGAATGGTTCAAACATAGACAGTAAGAAGAGTCGGTCTTCCTGTACTTAAGTCGGCATTGTGCCTTTTGTATTCAATTCCGATGCAATTTCTGTGTTTCATCGTCAATAAGAAGGTCAGAGGGATACAGTAAACCTGAAGTGAAGCATCGGAATCTATAACTAGTGTCACAGGAATGTTTCAAAACATAGTCAGTAAGAAGAGTCAGTCTTCTTGTACTTAAGTCGGCTTTGTGCCTTTTCTATTTAATTCCGATGCAATTTCTGTGTTTCATCGTCAATAAGAATGTCCAAGGGATATAGTAACCCTGGACTGAAGCATCGGAATCTATAACTAGTGTCACAGGAATGGTCAAAACATAGACAGTAAGAAGAGTCAGTCTTCTTGTACTTAAGTCAAAATTGTGCCTTTTCTATTTAATTCCGATGCAATTTCTGTGATTCATCGTCAATACGAAGGTCAGAGGGATACAATAAACCTGAAGTGAGGCATCGGAATATATCACTAGTAACACAGGAATGGTTCAAAACAAAGTCAGTAAGAAGAGTCAGTCTTCTTGTCCTTAAGTCGGCATTGTGCCTTTTGTATTTAATTCCGGTGCAATTTCTGTGTTTCATCGTCAATAAGAAGGTCCAAGGGATACAGTAAACCTGGAGGGAAGAATCGGAATCTATAACTAGTGTCACAGGAATGGTTCAAAACATAGACAGTAAGAAGAGTCAGTCTTCGTGTACTTATGCCGGGATTCTGTATTTTGTATTTACTTCCGATGCAATTTCTGTGTTTCATGGTCAATAAGAAGGTCCAAGGGATACAGCAAACCTGAAGTGAAGCATCGGAATCTATAACTAGTGTCCCAGGAATGGTTCGAAACATAGTCAGTAAGATGAGTCAGTCTTCTTGTACTTAAGTCGGCATTGTGCATTTTGTATTTAATTCCGATGCGATTTCTGTGTTTCATCGTCAATAAGAAGGTCCAAGGGATACAGTAAACCTGGAGTGAATCATCTGAATCTATAACTAGTGTCACAGGAATGGTTCAAATCATATACAGTAAGAAGAATCAGTCTTCTTGTACTTAAGTAGGGATTGTGCCTTTTGTATTTAACTCCGATGCCATTTCTGTGTTTCATTGTCAATAAGAACGTCAGAGGGGTACAGTAAACCTGAAGTGAAGCATCGGAATCTATAGCTAGGGTCACAGGAATGGTTCAAAACATAGACAGTAGGAAGAGTCAATGTTTTGGTACTTAAGTCGGCATTGTGCCTTTTGTATTTAATTCCGATGCAGTTTCTGTGCATCATCGTCAATACGAAGGTCGAAGGGATACAGTAAACCTGAAGTGAAGCGTCGGAATCTAAAACTAGTGTCACAGGAATGTTTCAAATCATAGACAGTAGGAAGAGTCACTGTTCTTGTACTTAAGTCGGCATTGTGCCTTTTGTATTTAATTCCGATGCAATTTCTGTGTTTCATCGTCAATAAGAAGGTCCAAGGGATACAGTAAACCTGCAGTGAAACATCGGAATCTATAACTAGTGTCACAGGAATGGTTCAAAACATAGACAGTAAGAAGAGTCAGTCTTCTTGTACTTAAGTCGGCATTATGCCTTTTGTATTTAATTCCGATGCAATTTCTGTGTTTCATCGTCAATAAGAAGGTCCAAGGGATACAGTAAACCTCAAGTGAAGCATCGGAATCTACAAGTAGTGTCACAGGAATGGTTCAAAACATAGTCAGTCGGAAGGGTCGGTCTTCATGTACTTAAGTCGGCATTTTGCCTTTTCTATTTAATTCCGCTGCAATTTCTGTGTTTCATCGTCAATAAGAAGGTCAAAGGGATACAGTAAACCTGAAGTGAAGCATCGGAATCTATAACTAGTGTCACAGGAATGGTTCAAAGCATAGACAGTAGGAAGAGTCAATGTTCTGGTACTTAAGTCGGCATTGTGCCTTTTGTATTTAATTCCGATGTAGTTTCTGTGCTTCATCGTCAATAACAAGGTCCAAGGGATACAGTAAACCTGAAGTAAAGCCTCGGAATCTATAACTAGTGTCACAGGAATGGTTCAAACATAGACAGTAAGAAGAGTCGGTCTTCCTGTACTTCAGTCGGCATTGTGCCTTTTGTATTCAATTCCGATGCAATTTCTGTGTTTCATCGTCAATAAGAAGGTCAGAGGGATACAGTAAACCTGAAGTGAAGCATCGGAATCTATAACTAGTGTCCGAGGAATGGTTCAAAACATAGACAGTAAGATGAGTCAGTCTTCGTGTACTTATGTCGGCATTGTGCATTTCGTATTTAATTCCGATTCAATTTCTGTGCTTCATCGTCAATAAGAATGTCCAAGGGATACAGTAAACCTGAAGTGAAGCATCGGAATCTATAACAATTGTCACAGGAATGGTTCAAATAATTTTCAATAAGAAGAGTCGGTCTTCATGTACTTAAGACGGCATTGTGCCTTTTGTATTTAATTCCGATGCAATTTCAGTGTTTCATCGTCAATAAGAAGGTACAAGGGATACAGTAAACCTGACGTGAAGCGTCTGAATTAAAACTAGTGTCACAGGAATGTTTCAAATCATAGACATTTGGAAGAGTCACTGTTCTTGTACTTAAGTCGGCATTGTGCCTTTTGTATTTAATTCCAATGCAATTTCTGTGTTTCATCGTCAATAAGAAGGTCGAAGGGATACAGTAAACCTGAAGTGAAGCATCGGAATCTACAACTAGTGTCACAGGATTGGTTCAAAACATAGACAGTAAGAAGAGTCAGTCTTCTTGTACTTAAGTCGGCATTGTGCCTTTTCTGTTTAATTCCGATGCAATTTCTGTGTTTCATCGTCAATAAGAAGGTCAGAGGGATACAGTAAACCTGAAGTGAAGCATCGGAATCTATAACTAGTGTCACAGGAATGGTTTAAAGCTTAGTCAGTAAGAAGAGTCAGTTTTCTTGTACTTAAGTCGGCATTGTGAACTTCATATTTAATTCCGATGCAATTTGTGTGTTTCACCGTCAATAAGAAGGTCAGAGGGATACAGTAAACCTGAAGTGAAGCATCGGAATCTATAACTAGTGTCACAGGAATGGTTCAAACGTAGACAGTAAGAAGAGTCAGTCTTCTTGTACATAAGTCGGCATTGTGCCTTTTGTATTTAATTCCGATGCAATTTCTGCGATTCATCGTCAATAAGAAGGTCCAAGGGATCCAGTAAACCTCAAGTGAAGCATCGGAATCTACAAGTAGTGTCACAGGAATGGTTCAAAACATAGTCAGTCGGAAGGGTCGGTGTTCATGTACTTAAGTCGGCATTTTGCCTTTTCTATTTAATTCCGCTGCAATTTCTGTGTTTCATCGTCAATAAGAAGGTCAAAGGGATACAGTAAACCTAAAGTGAAGCATCGGAATCTATAACTAGTGTCACAGGAATGGTTCAAAGCATAGAGAGTAGGAAGAGTCAATGTTCTGGTACTTAAGTCGGCATTGTGCCTTTTGTATTTAATTCCGATGTAGTTTCTGTGCTTCATCGTCAATAAGAAGGTCCAAGGGATACAGTAAACCTGAAGTGAAGCATCGGAATCTATAACTAGTGTCACAGGAATGGTTCAAACATAGACAGTAAGAAGAGTCGGTCTTCCTGTACTTAAGTCGGCATTGTGCCTTTTGTATTCAATTCCGATGCAATTTCTGTGTTTCATCGTCAATAAGAAGGTCAGAGGGATACAGTAAACCTGAAGTGAAGCATCGGAATCTATAACTAGTGTCACAGGAATGTTTCAAAACATAGTCAGTAAGAAGAGTCAGTCTTCTTGTACTTAAGTCGGCTTTGTGCCTTTTCTATTTAATTCCGATGCAATTTCTGTGTTTCATCGTCAATAAGAATGTCCAAGGGATATAGTAACCCTGGACTGAAGCATCGGAATCTATAACTAGTGTCACAGGAATGGTCAAAACATAGACAGTAAGAAGAGTCAGTCTTCTTGTACTTAAGTCAAAATTGTGCCTTTTCTATTTAATTCCGATGCAATTTCTGTGATTCATCGTCAATACGAAGGTCGGAGGGATACAATAAACCTGAAGTGAGGCATCGGAATATATCACTAGTAACACAGGAATGGTTCAAAACAAAATCAGTAAGAAGAGTCAGTCTTCTTGTCCTTAAGTCGGCATTGTGCCTTTTGTATTTAATTCCGGTGCAATTTCTGTGTTTCATCGTCAATAAGAAGGTCCAAGGGATACAGTAAACCTGGAGGGAAGAATCGGAATCTATAACTAGTGTCACAGGAATGGTTCAAAACATAGACAGTAAGAAGAGTCAGTCTTCGTGTACTTATGCCGGGATTCTGTATTTTGTATTTACTTCCGATGCAATATCTGTGTTTCATGGTCAATAAGAAGGTCCAAGGGATACAGCAAACCTGAAGTGAAGCATCGGAATCTATAACTAGTGTCCCAGGAATGGTTCGAAACATAGTCAGTAAGATGAGTCAGTCTTCTTGTACTTAAGTCGGCATTGTGCATTTTGTATTTAATTCCGATGCGATTTCTGTGTTTCATCGTCAATAAGAAGGTCAGAGGGATACAGTAAACCTGAAGTGAAGCGTCGGAATCTAAAACTAGTGTCACAGGATTGTTTCAAATCATAGACAGTAGGAAGAGTCACTGTTCTTGTACTTAAGTCGGCATTGTGCCTTTTGTATTTAATTCCGATGCAATTTCTGTGTTTCATCGTCAATAAGAAGGTCCAAGGGATACAGTAAACCTGCAGTGAAACATCGGAATCTATAACTAGTGTCACAGGAATGGTTCAAAACATAGACAGTAAGAAGAGTCAGTCTTCTTGTACTTAAGTCGGCATTATGCCTTTTGTATTTAATTCCGATGCAATTTCTGTGTTTCATCGTCAATAAGAAGGTCCAAGGGATACAGTAAACCTCAAGTGAAGCATCGGAATCTACAAGTAGTGTCACAGGAATGGTTCAAAACATAGTCAGTCGGAAGGGTCGGTCTTCATGTACTTAAGTCGGCATTTTGCCTTTTCTATTTAATTCCGCTGCAATTTCTGTGTTTCATCGTCAATAAGAAGGTCAAAGGGATACAGTAAACCTGAAGTGAAGCATCGGAATCTATAACTAGTGTCACAGGAATGGTTCAAAGCATAGACAGTAGGAAGAGTCAATGTTCTGGTACTTATGTCGGCATTGTGCCTTTTGTATTTAATTCCGATGTAGTTTCTGTGCTTCATCGTCAATAAGAAGGTCCAAGGGATACAGTAAACCTGAAGTAAAGCCTCGGAATCTATAACTAGTGTCACAGGAATGGTTCAAACATAGACAGTAAGAAGAGTCGGTCTTCCTGTACTTCAGTCGGCATTGTGCCTTTTGTATTCAATTCCGATGCAATTTCTGTGTTTCATCGTCAATAAGAAGGTCAGAGGGATACAGTAAACCTGAAGTGAAGCATCGGAATCTATAACTAGTGTCCCAGGAATGGTTCAAAACATAGACAGTAAGATGAGTCAGTCTTCGTGTACTTATGTCGGCATTGTGCATTTCGTATTTAATTCCGATTCAATTTCTGTGCTTCATCGTCAATAAGAATGTCCAAGGGATACAGTAAACCTGAAGTGAAGCATCGGAATCTATAACAATTGTCACAGGAATGGTTCAAATAATTTTCAATAAGAAGAGTCGGTCTTCATGTACTAAAGACGGCATTGTGCCTTTTGTATTTAATTCCGATGCAATTTCAGTGTTTCATCGTCAATAAGAAGGTACAAGGGATACAGTAAACCTGACGTGAAGCGTCGGAATCTAAAACTAGTGTCACAGGAATGTTTCAAATCATAGACATTTGGAAGAGTCACTGTTCTTGTACTTAAGTCGGCATTGTGCCTTTTGTATTTAATTCCAATGCAATTTCTGTGTTTCATCGTCAATAAGAAGGTCGAAGGGATACAGTAAACCTGAAGTGAAGCATCGGAATCTACAACTAGTGTCACAGGATTGGTTCAAAACATAGACAGTAAGAAGAGTCAGTCTTCTTGTACTTAAGTCGGCATTGTGCCTTTTCTGTTTAATTCCGATGCAATTTCTGTGTTTCATCGTCAATAAGAAGGTCAGAGGGATACAGTAAACCTGAAGTGAAGCATCGGAATCTATAACTAGTGTCACAGGAATGGTTTAAAACTTAGTCAGTAAGAAGAGTCAGTCTTCTTGTACTTAAGTCGGCATTGTGAACTTCATATTTAATTCCGATGCAATTTGTGTGTTTCACCGTCAATAAGAAGGTCAGATGGATACAGTAAACCTGAAGTGAAGCATCGGAATCTATAACTAGTGTCACAGGAATGGTTCAAACGTAGACAGTAAGAAGAGTCAGTCTTCTTGTACATAAGTCGGCATTGTGCCTTTTGTATTTAATTCCGATGCACTTTCTGTGTTTCATCGTCAATAAGAAGGTCAGAGGTATACAGTAAACCTGAAGTGAAGCATCGGACTCTATAACTAGTGTCACAGAAATGGTTCAAACATAGACAGTAGGAAGAGTCAGTCTTCTTATACTTAAGTCGACATTGTGCCTTTTGAATTTAAATCCGATGCAATTTCTGTGTTTCATCGTCAATAAGAAGGTCCAAGGGAAACAGTAAACCTGAAGTGAAGCATCGGAATCTATAACTAGTGTCACAGGAATGGTCAAAACATAGACAGTATGAAGAGTCACTCTTCTTGTACTTATGTTGGCATTGTGGCTTTTGTATTTAATTCCGATGCAATTTCTGTGTTTCATCGTCAATAAGAAGGTCAGAGGGATACAGTAAACCTGAAGTGAAGCATCGGAATCTATAACTAGTGTCACAGGAATGTTTCAAAACATAGTCAGTAAGAAGAGTCAGTCTTCTTGTCCTTAAGTCGGCATTGTGCCTTTTGTATTTAATTCCTATGCAATATCTGGGTTTCATCGGCAATAAGGTCAGAGGGATGCAATAAACCTGAAGTGAAGCATCGGAATCCAAAACTAGTGTCACAGGAATGGTTCAAAACATAGACAGTGGGAAGAGTCAGTCTTCTTGTACGTAAGTCGGCTTTGTGCCTTTTGTATGTAATTCCGATGCAATTTCTGTGTTTCATCGTCAATAAGAAGGTCCAAGGGATACAGTAATTCTGAAGTGAAGCATCGGAATCTATGACTTCTGTCACAGGAATGGTTCAAACATAGTCAGTAAGAGGAGTCAGTCTACTTGTACTTAAGTCGGCATTGTGCCTTTTCAATTTAATTCCGATGCAATTTCTGTGTTTCATCGTCAATAAGAATGTCCAAGGGATACAGTAAACCTGGAGTGAAGCATCGGAATCTATAACTAGTGTCACAGGAATGGTTCAAAACATAGTCAGTAAGAAGAGTCAGTCTTCTTGTACTTAAGTCGGCATTGTGCCTTTTCTATTTAGTTCCGATGCAATTTCTGTGTTTCATCGTCAATAAGAAGGTCAGAGGGATACAGTAAACCTGAAGTGAAGCATCGGAATCTATAGCTAGTGTCACAGGAATGGTTCAAATCGTAGTCAGTAAGAAGAGTCAGTCTTTTTGTACTTAAGTCGGCATTGTGCCTTTTCTATTTCATTCCGATGCAATTACTGTGTTTCATCGTCAATAAGAGGGTCAGTGGGATACAGAAAACCTGAAGTGAAGCATCGGAATCTGTAACTAGCGTCACAGGAATGGTTAAGAACATAGACAGTAAGAAGAATCAGCCTTCTTGTACTTAAGTCGGCATTGTGCATTTTGTATTTAATTCCGATGCGATTTCTGTGTTTCATCGTCAATAAGAAGGTCCAAGGGATACAGTAAACCTGGAGTGAATCATCTGAATCTATAACTAGTGTCGCAGGAATGGTTCAAATCATATACAGTAAGAAGAATCAGTCTTCTTGTACTTAAGTAGGGATTGTGCCTTTTGTATTTAACTCCGATGCCATTTCTGTGTTTCATTGTCAATAAGAACGTCAGAGGGGTACAGTAAACCTGAAGTGAAGCATCGGAATCTATAGCTAGTGTCACAGGAATGGTTCAAAACATAGACAGTAGGAAGAGTCAATGTTTTGGTACTTAAGTCGGCATTGTGCCTTTTGTATTTAATTCCGATGCAGTCTCTGTGCATCATCGTCAATACGAAGGTCGAAGGGATACAGTAAACCTGAAGTGAAGCGTCAGGGATCTAAAACAAGTGTCACAGGAATGTTTCAAATCATAGACAGTAGGAAGAGTCACTGTTCTTGTACTTAAGTCGGCATTGTGCCTTTTGTATTTAATTCCGATGCAATTTCTGTGTTTCATCGTCAATAAGAAGGTCCAAGGGATACAGTAAACCTGCAGTGAAACATCGGAATCTATAACTAGTGTCACAGGAATGGTTCAAAACATAGACAGTAAGAAGAGTCAGTCTTCTTGTACTTAAGTCGGCATTATGCCTTTTGTATTTAATTCCGATGCAATTTCTGTGTTTCATCGTCAATAAAAAGGTCCAAGGGATACAGTAAACCTCAAGTGAAGCATCGGAATCTACAAGTAGTGTCACAGGAATGGTTCAAAACATAGTCAGTCGGAAGGGTCGGTCTTCATGTACTTAAGTCGGCATTTTGCCTTTTCTATTTAATTCCGCTGCAATTTCTGTGTTTCATCGTCAATAAGAAGGTCAAAGGGATACAGTAAACCTGAAGTGAAGCATCGGAATCTATAACTAGTGTCACAGGAATGGTTCAAAGCATAGACAGTAGGAAGAGTCAATGTTCTGGTACTTAAGTCGGCATTGTGCCTTTTGTATTTAATTCCGATGTAGTTTCTGTGCTTCATCGTCAATATGAAGGTCCAAGGGATACAGTAAACCTGAAGTGAAGCCTCGGAATCTATAACTAGTGTCACAGGAATGGTTCAAACATAGACAGTAAGAAGAGTCGGTCTTCCTGTGCTTCAGTCGGCATTGTGCCTTTTGTATTCAATTCCGATGCAATTTCTGTGTTTCATCGTCAATAAGAAGGTCAGAGGGATACAGTAAACCTGAAGTGAAGCATCGGAATCTATAACTAGTGTCCCAGGAATGGTTCAAAACATAGACAGTAAGATGAGTCAGTCTTCGTGTACTTATGTCGGCTTTGTGCATTTCGTATTTAATTCCGATTCAATTTCTGTGCTTCATCGTCAATAAGAATGTCCAAGGGATACAGTAAACCTGAAGTGAAGCATCGGAATCTATAACAATTGTCACAGGAATGGTTCAAATAATTTTCAATAAGAAGAGTCTGTCTTCATGTACTTAAGACGGCATTGTGCCTTTTGTATTTAATTCCGACGCAATTTCAGTGTTTCATCGTCAATAAGAAGGTACAAGGGATACAGTAAACCTGACGTGAAGCGTCGGAATCTAAAACTAGTGTCACAGGAATGTTTCAAATCATAGACATTTGGAAGAGTCACTGTTCTTGTACTTAAGTCGGCATTGTGCCTTTTGTGTTTAATTCCGATGCAATTTCTGTGTTTCATCGTCAATAAGAAGGTCGAAGGGATACAGTAAACCTGAAGTGAAGCATCGGAATCTACAACTAGTGTCACAGGATTGGTTCAAAACATAGACAGTAAGAAGAGTCAGTCTTCTTGTACTTAAGTCGGCATTGTGCCTTTTCTGTTTAATTCCGATGCAATTTCTGTGTTTCATCGTCAATAAGAAGGTCAGAGGGATACAGTAAACCTGAAGTGAAGCATCGGAATCTATAACTAGTGTCACAGGAATGGTTTAAAGCTTAGTCAGTAAGAAGAGTCAGTTTTCTTGTACTTAAGTCGGCATTGTGAACTTCATATTTAATTCCGATGCAATTTGTGTGTTTCACCGTCAATAAGAAGGTCAGAGGGATACAGTAAACCTGAAGTGAAGCATCGGAATCTATAACTAGTGTCACAGGAATGGTTCAAACGTAGACAGTAAGAAGAGTCAGTCTTCTTGTACATAAGTCGGCATTGTGCCTTTTGTATTTAATTCCGATGCAATTTCTGTGATTCATCGTCAATAAGAAGGTCCAAGGGATCCGGTAAACCTCAAGTGAAGCATCGGAATCTACAAGTAGTGTCACAGGAATGGTTCAAAACATAGTCAGTCGGAAGGGTCGGTGTTCATGTACTTAAGTCGGCATTTTGCCTTTTCTATTTAATTCCGCTGCAATTTCTGTGTTTCATCGTCAATAAGAAGGTCAAAGGGATACAGTAAACCTGAAGTGAAGCATCGGAATCTATAACTAGTGTCACAGGAATGGTTCAAAGCATAGACAGTAGGAAGAGTCAATGTTCTGGTACTTAAGTCGGCATTGTGCCTTTTGTATTTAATTCCGATGTAGTTTCTGTGCTTCATCGTCAATAAGAAGGTCCAAGGGATACAGTAAACCTGAAGTGAAGCATCGGAATCTATAACTAGTGTCACAGGAGTGGTTCAAACATAGACAGTAAGAAGAGTCGGTCTTCCTGTACTTAAGTCGGCATTGTGCCTTTTGTATTCAATTCCGATGCAATTTCTGTGTTTCATCGTCAATAAGAAGGTCAGAGGGATACAGTAAACCTGAAGTGAAGCATCGGAATCTATAACTAGTGTCACAGGAATGTTTCAAAACATAGTCAGTAAGAAGAGTCAGTCTTCTTGTACTTAAGTCGGCTTTGTGCCTTTTCTATTTAATTCCGATGCAATTTCTGTGATTCATCGTCAATAAGAATGTCCAAGGGATATAGTAACCCTGGACTGAAGCATCGGAATCTATAACTAGTGTCACAGGAATGGTCAAAACATAGACAGTAAGAAGAGTCAGTCTTCTTGTACTTAAGTCAAAATTGTGCCTTTTCTATTTAATTCCGATGCAATTTCTGTGATTCATCGTCAATACGAAGGTCAGAGGGATACAATAAACCTGAAGTGAGGCATCGGAATATATCACTAGTAACACAGGAATGGTTCAAAACAAAGTCAGTAAGAAGAGTCAGTCTTCTTGTCCTTAAGTCGGCATTGTGCCTTTTGTATTTAATTCCGGTGCAATTTCTGTGTTTCATCGTCAATAAGAAGGTCCAAGGGATACAGTAAACCTGGAGGGAAGAATCGGAATCTATAACTAGTGTCACAGGAATGGTTCAAAACATAGACAGTAAGAAGAGTCAGTCTTCGTGTACTTATGCCGGGATTCTGTATTTTGTATTTACTTCCGATGCAATTTCTGTGTTTCATGGTCAATAAGAAGGTCCAAGGGATACAGCAAACCTGAAGTGAAGCATCGGAATCTATAACTAGTGTCCCAGGAATGGTTCGAAACATAGTCAGTAAGATGAGTCAGTCTTCTTGTACTTAAGTCGGCATTGTGCATTTTGTATTTAATTCCGATGCGATTTCTGTGTTTCATCGTCAATAAGAAGGTCCAAGGGATACAGTAAACCTGGAGTGAATCATCTGAATCTATAACTAGTGTCACAGGAATGGTTCAAATCATATACAGTAAGAAGAATCAGTCTTCTTGTACTTAAGTAGGGATTGTGCCTTTTGTATTTAACTCCGATGCCATTTCTGTGTTTCATTGTCAATAAGAACGTCAGAGGGGTACAGTAAACCTGAAGTGAAGCATCGGAATCTATAGCTAGTGTCACAGGAATGGTTCAAAACATAGACAGTAGGAAGAGTCAATGTTTTGGTACTTAAGTCGGCATTGTGCCTTTTGTATTTAATTCCGATGCAGTTTCTGTGCATCATCGTCAATACGAAGGTCGAAGGGATACAGTAAACCTGAAGTGAAGCGTCGGAATCTAAAACTAGTGTCACAGGAATGTTTCAAATCATAGACAGTAGGAAGAGTCACTGTTCTTGTACTTAAGTCGGCATTGTGCCTTTTGTATTTAATTCCGATGCAATTTCTGTGTTTCATCGTCAATAAGAAGGTCCAAGGGATACAGTAAACCTGCAGTGAAACATCGGAATCTATAACTAGTGTCACAGGAATGGTTCAAAACATAGACAGTAAGAAGAGTCAGTCTTCTTGTACTTAAGTCGGCATTATGCCTTTTGTATTTAATTCCGATGCAATTTCTGTGTTTCATCGTCAATAAGAAGGTCCAAGGGATACAGTAAACCTCAAGTGAAGCATCGGAATCTACAAGTAGTGTCACAGGAATGGTTCAAAACATAGTCAGTCGGAAGGGTCGGTCTTCATGTACTTAAGTCGGCATTTTGCCTTTTCTATTTAATTCCGCTGCAATTTCTGTGTTTCATCGTCAATAAGAAGGTCAAAGGGATACAGTAAACCTGAAGTGAAGCATCGGAATCTATAACTAGTGTCACAGGAATGGTTCAAAGCATAGACAGTAGGAAGAGTCAATGTTCTGGTACTTAAGTCGGCATTGTGCCTTTTGTATTTAATTCCGATGTAGTTTCTGTGCTTCATCGTCAATAAGAAGGTCCAAGGGATACAGTAAACCTGAAGTGAAGCCTCGGAATCTATAACTAGTGTCACAGGAATGGTTCAAACATAGACAGTAAGAAGAGTCGGTCTTCCTGTACTTCAGTCGGCATTGTGCCTTTTGTATTCAATTCCGATGCAATTTCTGTGTTTCATCGTCAATAAGAAGTCAGAGGGATACAGTAAACCTGAAGTGAAGCATCGGAATCTATAACTAGTGTCCCAGGAATGGTTCAAAACATAGACAGTAAGATGAGTCAGTCTTCGTGTACTTATGTCGGCATTGTTCATTTCGTATTTAATTCCGATTCAATTTCTGTGCTTCATCGTCAATAAGAATGTCCAAGGGATACAGTAAACCTGAAGTGAAGCATCGGAATCTATAACAATTGTCACAGGAATGGTTCAAATAATTTTCAATAAGAAGAGTCGGTCTTCATGTACTTAAGACGGCATTGAGCCTTTTGTATTTAATTCCGATGCAATTTCAGTGTTTCATCGTCAATAAGAAGGTACAAGGGAAACAGTAAACCTGAAGTGAAGCATCGGAATCTACAACTAGTGTCACAGGATTGGTTCAAAACATAGACAGTAAGAAGAGTCAGTCTTCTTGTACTTAAGTCGGCATTGTGCCTTTTCTGTTTAATTCCGATGCAATTTCTGTGTTTCATCGTCAATAAGAAGGTCAGAGGGATACAGTAAACCTGAAGTGAAGCATCGGAATCTATAACTAGTGTCACAGGAATGGTTTAAAACTTAGTCAGTAAGAAGAGTCAGTCTTCTTGTACTTAAGTCGGCATTGTGAACTTCATATTTAATTCCGATGCAATTTGTGTGTTTCACCGTCAATAAGAAGGTCAGAGGGATACAGTAAACCTGAAGTGAAGCATCGGAATCTATAACTAGTGTCACAGGAATGGTTCAAACGTAGACAGTAAGAAGAGTCAGTCTTCTTGTACATAAGTCGGCATTGTGCCTTTTGTATTTAATTCCGATGCAATTTCTGTGTTTCATCGTCAATAAGAAGGTCAGAGGTATACAGTAAACCTGAAGTGAAGCATCGGACTCTATAACTAGTGTCACAGAAATGGTTCAAACATAGACAGTAGGAAGAGTCAGTCTTCTTATACTTAAGTCGACATTGTGCCTTTTGAATTTAAATCCGATGCAATTTCTGTGTTTCATCGTCAATAAGAAGGTCCAAGGGAAACAGTAAACCTGAAGTGAAGCATCGGAATCTATAACTAGTGTCACAGGAATGGTCAAAACATAGACAGTATGAAGAGTCACTCTTCTTGTACTTATGTTGGCATTGTGGCTTTTGTATTTAATTCCGATGCAATTTCTGTGTTTCATCGTCAATAAGAAGGTCAGAGGGATACAGTAAACCTGAAGTGAAGCATCGGAATCTATAACTAGTGTCACAGGAATGTTTCAAAACATAGTCAGTAAGAAGAGTCAGTCTTCTTGTCCTTAAGTCGGCATTGTGCCTTTTGTATTTAATTCCTATGCAATATCTGGGTTTCATCGGCAATAAGGTCAGAGGGATGCAATAAACCTGAAGTGAAGCATCGGAATCCAAAACTAGTGTCACAGGAATGGTTCAAAACATAGACAGTGGGAAGAGTCAGTCTTCTTGTACGTAAGTCGGCTTTGTGCCTTTTGTATGTAATTCCGATGCAATTTCTGTGTTTCATCGTCAATAAGAAGGTCCAAGGGATACAGTAAATCTGAAGTGAAGCATCGGAATCTATGACTTCTGTCACAGGAATGGTTCAAACATAGTCAGTAAGAGGAGTCAGTCTACTAGTACTTAAGTCGGCATTGTGCCTTTTCAATTTAATTCCGATGCAATTTCTGTGTTTCATCGTCAATAAGAATGTCCAAGGGATACAGTAAACCTGGAGTGAAGCATCGGAATCTATAACTAGTGTCACAGGAATGGTTCAAAACATAGTCAGTAAGAAGAGTCAGTCTTCTTGTACTTAAGTCGGCATTGTGCCTTTTCTATTTAATTCCGATGCAATTTCTGTGTTTCATCGTCAATAAGAAGGTCAGAGGGATACAGTAAACCTGAAGTGAAGCATCGGAATCTATAGCTAGTGTCACAGGAATGGTTCAAATCGTAGTCAGTAAGAAGAGTCAGTCTTTTTGTACTTAAGTCGGCATTGTGCCTTTTCTATTTCATTCCGATGCAATTACTGTGTTTCATCGTCAATAAGAGGGTCAGTGGGATACAGAAAACCTGAAGTGAAGCATCGGAATCTGTAACTAGCGTCACAGGAATGGTTAAGAACATAGACAGTAAGAAGAATCAGCCTTCTTGTACTTAAGTCGGCATTGTGCCTTTTCTATTTAATTCCGATGCAATTTCTGTGTTTCATCGTCAATAAGATGGTCAGAGGGATACAGTAAACCTGAAGTGAAGCATCGGAATCTTGAACTACCGTCACAGAAATGGTACAAAGCATAGACAATAAGAAGAGTCAGTCTTCTAGTACTTAAGTCGGCATTGTGCCTTTTCTATTTAATTCCGATGCCATTTCTGTGTTTCATCGTCAATAAGAAACTCAGAGGGATACAGTAAACCTGAAGTGAAGCATGTGAATCTAGAGCTAGTGTCACAGGTATGGTTCAAAACATAGTCAGTAAGGAGAGTCAGTCTTCTTGTCCTTAAGTCGGCATTGTGCCTTTTGTATTTAATTCCGAAGCAATTTCTGTGTTTCATCGTCAATAAGAAGGTCCAAGGGATACAGTAAGCCTGGAGTGAAGCATCGGAATCTATAATTAGTGTCACAGGAATGGTTCAAAACATAGACAGTAAGAAGAGTCAGTCTTCTTGTACTTAAGTCGGCATTATGCCTTTTGTATTTAATTCCGATGCAATTTCTGTGTTTCATCGTCAATAAGAAGGTCCAAGGGATACAGTAAACCTCACGTGAAGCATCGGAATCTAAAACTAGTGTCACAGGAATGGTTCAAAACATAGTCAGTAGGAAGAGACGGTCTTCATGTACTTAAGTCGGCATTGTGCCGCTTCTATTTCATTCCGATGCAATTTCTGTGTTTCATCGTCAATAAGCAGGTCGAAGGGATACAGTAAACCTGAAGTGAAGCATCGGAATCTATAACTAGTGTTACAGGAATGGTTCAAAACATAGACAGTAGGAAGAGTCAGTCTTCTTTACTTAAGTCGGCATTGAGCCTTTTCTATTCAATGCCAATGCAATATCTGTGTTTCATCGTCAATACGAAGCTCAGAGGGATACAGTAAACCGGAAGTGAAGCATCGGAATCTGTAACTAGTGTCACAGGAATGGTGCAAATCATTGTCAATAAGAAGAGTCGGTCTTCATGTACTTAAGTCGGCATTGTGCCTTTTGTATTTAATTCCGACGCAATTTCTGTGTTTCATCGTCAATAAGAACGTACAAGGGATACAGTAAACCTGAAGTGAAGCATCGGAATCTATAACTAGTGTCACAGGAATGGTTCAAAGCATAGACAGTAAGAAAATTCAAATTCGTGTACTTAAGTCGGCATTGTGCCTTTTCTATTTAATCCGATGCAATTTCTGTGTTTCATCGTCAATAAGAAGGTCACAGGGATACAGTAAACCTGATGTGAAGCATCGTAATCTATAACTAGTGTCACAGGAATGGTTCAAACGTAGACAGTAAGAAGGGTCACTCTTGTTGTTCTTAAGTCGGCATTGTGCCTTTTCTATTTAATTCCGATGCAATTTCTGTGTTTCATCGTCTATAAGAAGGTCAGAGGGATACAGTAAACCTGAGGTGAAGCATCGGAATCTATAACCAGTGTCACAGGAATGGTTCAAAACATAGTCAGTAAGAAGAGTCAGACTTCTTGTAGTTAAGTCGGCATTGTGCCTTTCATATTTAATTCCGATGCAATTTCTGTGATTCACCGTCAATAAGAATGTCAGAGGGATACAGTAAACCTGCAGTGAAGCATCGGAATCTATAACTAGTGTCACAGGAATGGTTCAAACATAGACAGTAAGAAGAGTCAGTCTTCCTGTACTTAAATCGGCATTGTGCCTTTTGTATTTAATTCCGATGCAATTTCTGTGTTTCATCGTCAATAAGAAATTCAGAGAGATACAGTAAACCTGACGTGAAGCATCGGAATCTATAACTAGTGTCACAGGAATGATTCAAAACATAGACAGTAAGAAGAGTCAGTCTTCTTGTACTTATGTCGGGATTGTGCTTTCGTGTTTAATTCCGATGCAATTTCTGTGTTTCACCGTCAATAAGAAGGTTAGAGGGATACAGTAAACCTGAAGTGAAGCATCGGAATCTATAACTAGTCTCACAGGAATGGTTCAAACGTAGACAGTAAGAAGAGTCAGCCTTTTTGTACTTAAGTCGGCATTGTGCCTTTTGTATTTAATTCCGTTGCTATTTCTGTGTTTCATCGTCAATAAGAAGGTCAGAGATATACAGTAAACCTGAAGTGAAGCATCGGACTCTATAACTAGTGTCACAGAAATGGTTCAAAACGTAAACAGTAGGAAGAGTCAGTCTTCTTATACTAAAGTCGGCATTGTGCCTTTTGAATTTAGTTCCGATGCAATTTCTGTGTTTCATCGTCAACAAGATGGTCCAAGGGAAACAGTAAACCTGAAGCGAAGCATCGAAATCTATAACTAGTGTCACAGGAATGGTCAAAACATAGTCAGTAAGAAGAGTCAGTCTTCTTGTCCTTAAGTCTGCATTGTGCCTTTTGTATTTAATTCCGATGCAATTTCTGTGTTTCATCGTCAATAAGAAGGTCAGAGGGATACAGTAAACCTGAAGTGATGCATCGGAATTTATAACTAGTGTCACAGGAATGTTTGAAAGCATAGTCAGTAAGAAGAGTCAGTCTTCTTGTCCTTAAGTCTGCATTGTGCCTTTTGTATTTAATTCCGATGTAATTTCTGTGTTTCATCGGCAATAAGGTCAGAGGGATACAGTAAACCTGAAGTGATGCATCGAAATCTATAACTAGTGACACAGGAATGGTACAAAACATAGACTGTAGGACGAGTCAGTCTTCTTGTACTTAAGTCGGCTTTGTGCCTTTTCTATTTAATTCCGATGCAATTTCTGTGTTTCATCGTCAATAAGAAGGTCCAAGGGATACAATAAACCTGAAGTGAGGCATCGGAATATATCACTAGTAACACAGGAATGGTTCAAAATAAAGTCAGTAAGAAGAGTTAGTTTTCTTGTCCTTAAGTCGGCATTGTGCCTTTTGTATTTAATTCCGGTGCAATTTCTGTGTATCATCGTCAATAAGAAGGTCCAAGGGGTACAGTAAACCTGGAGGGAAGAATCGGAATCTATAACTAGTGTCACAGGAATGGTTCGAAACATAGTCAGTAAGATGAGTCAGTCTTCTTGTACTTAAGTCGGCATTGTGCCTTTTCTATTTATTTCCGATGCTATTTCTGTGATTCATCGTCAATAAGAAGGTCCAAGGGATACAGTAAACCTGGAGTGAATCATCTGAATCTATAACTAGTGTCACAGGAATGGTTCAAAACATAGACAGTAAGAAGAGTCAGTCTTCTTGTACTTAAGTAGGGATTGTGCCTTTTGTATTTAACTCCGATGCCATTTCTGTGTTTCATCGTCAATAAGAAAGTCAGAGGTGTACAGTAAACCTGAAGTGAAGCATCGGAATATATAGCTAGTGTCACAGGAATGGTTCAAAACATAGACAGTAGGAAGAGTCAATGTTCTGGTACTTAAGTCGGCATTGTGCCTTTTGTATTTAATTCCGATGCAATTTCTGTGTTTCATCGTCAATAAGAAGGTCCAAGGGATACAGTAAACCTCAAGTGAAGCATCGGAATCTATAAGTAGTGTCACAGGAATGGTTCAAAACATAGTCAGTCGGAAGAGTCGGTCTTCATGTACTTTAGTCGGCATTGTGCCTTTTCTATATAATTCCGATGCAATTTCTGTGTTTCATAGTCAATAAGAAGGTCAAAGGGATACAGTAAACCTGAAGTGAAGCATCGGAATCTACAACTAGTGTCACACTAATGGTTCAAAACAAAGTCAGTAAGAAGAGTCAGTCTTCTTGTCCTTAAGTCGGCATTGTGCCTTTTGTATTTAATTGCGATGCAATTTCTGTGTTTCATCGTCAATAGGAAGGTCCAAGGAATATAGTAACCCTGGACTGAAGCATCGGAATCTATAACTAGTGTCACAGTAATGGTTCAAAACATTGACAGTAAGAAGAGTCAGTCTTCTTCTACTTAAGTCGAAATTGTGCCTTTTGTATTTAATTCCGGTGCAATTTCTGTGTTTCATCGTCAATAAGAAGGTCCAAGGGATACAGTGAAACTGGAGGGAAGAATCGGAATCTATAACTAGTGTCACAGGTATGGTTCAAACATAGACAGTAAGAAGAGTCAGTCTTCTTGTACTTAAGTAGGGATTGTGCCTTTTGTATTTAACTCCGATGCCATTTTTGTGTTTCATCGTCAATACGAAAGTCAGAGGGGTACAGTAAACCTGAAGTGAAGCATCGGAATCTATAGCTAGTGTCACAGGAATGGTTCAAAACATAGACAGTAGGAAGAGTCAATGTTCTGGTACTTCAGTCGGCATTGTGCCTTTTGTATTTAATTCCGATGCAGTTTCTGTGCTTCATCGTCAATACGAAGGTACAAGGGATACAGTAAACCTGAAGTGAAGCGTCGGAATCTAAAACTAGTGTCACAGGAATGTTTCAAATCATAGACAGTAGGAAGAGTCACTGTTCTTGTACTTAAGTCGGCATTGCGCCTTTTGTATTTAATTCCGATGCAATTTGTGTGTTTCATCGTCAATAAGAAGGTCCAAGGGATACAGTAAACCTGGAGTGAAACATCGGAATCTATAACTAGTGTCACAGGAATGGTTCAAAACAGAGACAGTAAGAAGAGTCAGTCTTCTTGTACTTAAGTCGGCATTATGCCTTTTGTATTTAATTCCGATGCAATTTCTGTGTTTCATCGTCAATAAGAAGGTCCAAGGGATACAGTAAACCTCAAGTGAAGCATCGGAATGTATAACTAGTGTCACAGGAATGGCTAAAATAATTGTCAATAAGAAGAGTCGGTCTTCATGTACTTAAGACGGCATTGTGCCTTTTGTATTTAATTCCGATGCAATTTCAGTGTTCCATCGTCAATAAGAAGGTACAAGTGATACAGTAAACCTGAAGTGAAACGTCGGAATCTAAAACTAGTGTCACAGGAATGTTTCAAATCATAGACAGTAGGAAGATTCACTGTTCTTGTACTTAAGTCGGCATTGTGCCTTTTGTATTTAATTCCGATGCAATTTCTGTGTTTCATCGTCAATAAGAAGGTCCAAGGGATACAGTAAACCTGGAGTGAAACATCGGAATCTATACCTAGTGTCACAGGAATGGTTCAAAACATAGACAGTAAGAAGAGTCAGTCTTCTTGTACTTGAATTGGCATTATGCCTTTTGTATTTAATTCCGATGCACTTCCTGTGTTTCATCGTCAATAAGAAGGTCCAATTGATACAGTAAACCTCAAGTGAAGCATCGGAATCTATAAGTAGTGTCACAGGAATGGTTCAAAACATAGTCAGTTGGAAGAGTCGGTCTTCATGTACTTAAGTCGGCATTGTGCCTTTTCTATTTAATTCCGATGCAATTTCTGTATTTCATCGTCAATAAGAAGGTCAAAGGGATACAGTAAACCTGAAGTGAAGCATCGGAATCTATAACTAGTGTCACAGGAATGGTTCAAAACATAGACAGTAGGAAGGGTCAATGTTCTGGTACTTAAGTCGGCATTGTGCCTTTTGTATTTAATTCCGATGCAGTTTCTGTGCTTCATCGTCAATAAGAAGGTCCAAGGGATACAGTAAACCTGAAGTGAAGCATCGGAATCTATAACTAGTGTCACACTAATGGTTCAAAACAAAGTCAGTAAGAAGAGTCAGTCTTCTTGTCCTTAAGTCGGCATTGTGCCTTTTGTATTTAATTGCGATGCAATTTCTGTGTTTCATCGTCAATAAGAATGTCCAAGGGATACAGTAAACCTGAAGTGAAGCATCGGAATCTATAACTAGTGTCACAGGAATGTTTCAAATCATAGACAGTAGGAAGAGTCACTGTTCTGGTACTTAAGTCGGCATTGCGCCTTTTGTATTTAATTCCGATGCAATTTCTGTGTTTCATCGTCAATAAGAAGGTCCAAGGGATACAGTAAACCTGAAGTGAAGCATCGGAATCTACAACTAGTGTCACAGGAATGGTTTAAAACTTAGTCAGTAAGAAGAGTCAGTCTTCTTGTACTTAAGTCGGCATTGTGAACTTCATATTTAATTCCGATGCAATATGTGTGTTTCACCGTCAATAAGAAGGTCAGAGGGATACAGTAAACCTGAAGTGAAGCATCGGAATCTGTAACTAGTGTCACAGGAATGGTTCAATCGTAGACAGTAAGAAGAGTCAGTCTTCTTGTACATAAGTCGGCATTGTGCCTTTTGTATTTAATTCCGATGCCATTTCTGTGTTTCATCGCCAATAAGAAGGTCAGAGGTATACAGTAAACCTGAAGTGGAGCATCGGACTCTATAACTAGTGTCACAGGAATGGTTCAAAACATAGACAGTAGGAAGAGTCAGTCTTCTTATACTTAAGTCGACATTGTGCCTTTTGAATTTAATTCCGATGCAATTTCTGCGTTTCATCGTCAATAAGAAGGTCCAAGGGAAACAGTAAACCTGAAGTGAAGCATCGGAATCTATAACTAGTGTCACAGGAATGGTCAAAACATAGACAGTACGAAGAGTCACTCTTCTTGTACTAATGTCGGCATTGTGGCTTTTGTATTTAATTCCGATGCAATTTCTGTGTTTCATCGTCAAAAAGAAGGTCAGAGGGATACAGTAAACCTGAAGTGAAGCATCGGAATCTATAACTAGTGTCACAGGAATGTTTCAAAACATAGTCAGTAAGAAGAGTCAGTCTTCTTGACCTTAAGTCGGCATTGTGCCTTTTGTATTTAATTCCTATGCAATTTCTGTGTTTCATCGGCAATAAGGTCAGAGGGATACAGTAAACCTGAAGTGAAGCAACGGAATCCAAAACTAGTGTCACAGGAATGGTTCAAAACATAGACAGTGGGAAGAGTTAGTCTTCTTGTACGTAGGTCGGCATTGTGCCTTTTGTATGTAATTCCGATGCAATTTCTGTGTTTCATCGTCAATGAGAAGGTCCAAGGGATACAGTAATTCTGAAGTGAAGCATCGGAATCTATGACTAGTGTCACAGGAATGGTTCAAACATAGTCAATAAGAGGCGTCAGTCTACTTGTACTTAAGTCGGCATTGTGCCTTTTCAAGTTAATTCCGATGCAATTTCTGTGTTTCATCGTCAATAAGAAGGTCCAAGAGATACAGTAAACCTGGAGTGAAGCAACGGATTTTATAAATAGTGTCACAGGAATGGTTCAAAACACAGGCAGTAAGAAGAATCAGTCCTCTTGTTACTTAAGTCGAAATTGTGCCTGTTCTATTTAATTCCGGTGCAATTTCTGTGATTCATCGTCAATAAGAAGGTCAGAGGGATACAATAAACCTGAAGTGAAGCATCGGATCTATAACTAGTGTCACAGGAATGGTTCAAAACAAAGTCGGTATGAAGAGTCAGTCTTCTTGTCCTTAAGTCGGCATTCTGCGTTTTGTATTTAATTCCGATGCAATTTCTGTGTTTCATCGTCAATAAGAAGGTCCAAGGGATACAGTATACTTGGAGTGAAGCATCGTAATCTATAACTTGTGTCACAGGAATGGTTCAAAGCATAGACAGTAAGAAGAGTCAGTCTTCGTGTACTTAAGGCGGCATTTTGCCTTTTGTATTTAATTCCGATGCAATTTCTGTGTTTCATCGTCAATAAGAAGGTCCAAGGGATACAGCAAACCTGAAGTGAAGCATCGGAATCTATAACTAGTTTCACAGGAATGGTTCAAAACATAGTCAGTAAGAAGAGCCAGTCTTCTTGTACTTAAGTCGGCATTGTGCCTTTTCTATTTAATTCCGATGAAATTTCTGTGTTTCATCGTCAATAACAAGGTCCAAGGGATACAGTAAACCTGGAGTAAAGCATCGGAATCTATAACTAGTGTCAATGGAATGGTTCAAATCATAGACAGTAAGAAGAGTCAGTCTTCTTGTACTTAAGTCGGCATTGTGCCTTTTGTATTTAACTCCGATGCCACTTCTGTGTTTCATCGTCAATACGAAACTCAGAGGGATACAGTAAACCTGAAGTGAAGCATGGGAATCTAGAGCTAGTGTCACAGGTATGGTTCAAAACATAGTCAGTAAGAAGAGTCAGTCTTCTTCTCCTTAAGTCGGCATTGTGCCTTTTGTATTTAATTCCGATGCAATTTCTGTGTTTCATCGTCAATAAGAAGGTCCAAGGGATACAGTAAGCCTGGAGTGAAGCATCGGAATCTATAATTAGTGTCACAGGAATGGTTCAAAACATAGACAGTAAGAAGAGTCAGTCTTCTTGTACTTAAGTCGGCATTATCCCTTTTGTATTTAATTCCGATGCAATTTCTGAGTTTCATCGTCAATAAGAAGGTCCATGGGATACAGTAAACCTCGAGAGAAGCATCGGAATCTATAACTAGTGTCAAAGGAATGGTTCAAACATAGACAGTAAGAAGAGTCAGTCTTCTTGTTCTTAAGTCGGCATTGGGCCTTTTCTATTTAATTCCGATGCAATATCTGTGTTTCATCGTCAATACGAAGGTCTGAGGGATACAGTAAACCGGAAGTGAAGCATCGGAATCTGTAACTAGTGTCACAGGAATGGTGCAAATCATTGTCAATAAGAAGAGTCGGTCTTCATGTACTTAAGTCGGCATTGTGCCTTTTGTATTTAATTCCGACGCAATTTCTGTGTTTCATCGTCAATAATAACGTAGAAGGGATACAGTAAACCTGAAGTGAAGCATCGGAATCTATAACTAGTGTCACAGGAATGGTTCAAAACATAGACAGTAGGAAGAGTCAGTGTTCTTGTACTTAAGTCGGCATTGTGCCTTTTGTATTTAATTCCGATTCAATTTCTGTGTTTCACCGTCACTAAGAAGGTCCAAGGGATACAGTAAACCTGAAGTGAAGCATCAGAATCTATAACTAGTGTCACAGGAATGGTTCAAAACATAGTCAGTAAGAAGAGTCAGTCTTCTTGTCCTTAAGTCGGCATTGTGACTGTTGTATTTAATTCCGATGCAATTTCTGTGTTTCATCGGCAATAAGGTCAGAGGGATACAGTACACCTGAAGTGAAGCATCGGAATCTATAGCTAGTGTCACAGGAATGATTCAAACAAAGTCAGTAAGAAGAGTCAGTCTTCTTGTCCTTAAGTCGGCATTGTGCCTTTTGTATTTAATTCCGATGCAATATCTGTGTTTCATCGTCAATAAGAAGGTCAGAGGGACACAGTAAACCGGATGTGAAGCATCGGAATCTGTAACTAGTGTCACAGGAATGGTTCAAAACATAGACATTAAGAAGAGTCAGTCTTCGTGTACTTAAGTCGGCATTGTGCCTTTCGTATTTAATTCCGATGTAATTTCTGTGCTTCACCGTCAATAAGAAGGTCAGAGGGATACAGTAAACGTGAAGTGAAGCATCGGAATCTATAACTAGTGTCACAGGAATGGTTCAAAATATAGACAGTAAGAAGAGTCAGTGTTCTTGTACTTAACTCGTCATTGAGCCTTTTGTATTTATTTCCGATGCAATACCTGTGTTTCATCGTCAATACGAAGGTCAGAGGGATACAGTAAACCGGAAGTGATGCATCGGAATCTGTAACTAGTGTCACAGGAATGGTGCAAATCATTGTCAATAAGAAGAGTCGGTCTTCATGCACTTAAGTCGGCATTGTGCCTTTTGTATTTAATTCCGACGCAATTTCTGTGTTTCATCGTCAATAATAACGTACAAGGGATACAGTAAACCTGAAGTGAAGCATCGGAATCTATAACTAGTGTCACAGGAATGGTTCAAAACATAGACAGTAGGAAGAGTCAGTGTTCTTGTACTTAAGTCGGCATTGTGCCTTTTGTATTTAATTCCGATTCAATTTCTGTGTTTCACCGTCAATAAGAAGGTCCAAGGGATACAGTAAACCTGAAATGAAGCATCGGTATCTACAACTAGTGTCACAGGATTGGTTCAAGACATAGACAGTAAGAAGAGTCAATCTTCATGTACTTAAGTCGGCATTGTGCCTTTTCTATTTATATCCGATGCAATTTCTGTGTTTCATCGTCAATAAAAAGTTCAGAGGGATACAGTAAACCTGAAGTGAAGCATCGGAATCAATAACTAGTGTCACAGGAATGGTTCAAACGTAGTCAGTAAGAAGTGTCAGTCTACTTGTATTTAATTCGGCATTGTGCCTTTTGTATTTAATTGCGATGCAATTTCTGTGTTTCATCGTCAATAAGAAGGTCCAAGGGATACAGTAAACCTGGAGTGAAGCATCGGAATCTATAACTAGCGTCACAGTAATGGTTCCAACATAGGCAGTAAGAAAGTCAGTCTTCTTGTACTTAAGTCGGCATTGTGCCTTTTGTATTTAATTCCGATGCAATTTCTGTGTTTCATCGTCAATACGAAGGTCCATGGGGTTCAGTAAACCTGAAGTGAAGCATCGGAATCTATAACTAGTGTCACTGGATTGGTTCAAAATATAGACAGTAAGAAGAGTCAGTCTTCTTGTACTCAAGTCGGCATTGTGCCTTATGTATTTATTTCCTATACAATTTCTGTGATTCATCGTCAATAAGAAGGTCCCAGGGATATAGTAAACCTGAAGTGAAGCATCAGAATCTATAACTAGTGTCACAGGAATGGTTCAAAACATAGTCAGTAAGAAGAGTCAGTCTTCTTGTCCTTAAGTCGGCATTGTGACTGTTGTATTTAATTCCGATGCAATTTCTGTGTTTCATCGGCAATAAGGTCAGAGGGATACACTACACCTGAAGTGAAGCATCGCAATCTATAGCTAGTGTCACACTAATGGTTCAAAACAAAGTCAGTAAGAAGAGTCAGTCTTCTTGTCCTTAAGTCGGCATTGTGCCTTTTGTATTTAATTCCGATGCAATATCTGTGTTTCATCGTCAATAAGAAGGTCAGAGGGACACAGTAAACCGGATGTGAAGCATCGGAATCTGTAACTAGTGTCACAGGAATGGTTCAAAACATAGACATTAAGAAGAGTCAGTCTTCGTGTACTTAAGTCGAGATTGTGCCTTTCGTATTTAATTCCGATGTAATTTCTGTGCTTCACCGTCAATAAGAAGGTCAGAGGGATACAGTAAACGTGAAGTGAAGCATCGGAATCTATAACTAGTGTCACAGGAATGGTTCAAACATAGACAGTAAGAAGAGTCAGTGTACTTGTACTTAAGTCGGCATTGAGCCTTTTGTATTTATTTCCGATGCAATATCTGTGTTTCATCGTCAATAAGAAGGTCAGAGGGACACAGTAAACCGGAAGTGAAGCATCGGAATCTGTAACTAGTGTCACAGGAATGGTGCAAATCATTGTCAATAAGAAGAGTCGGTCTTCATGTACTTAAGTCGGCACTGTGCCTTTTGTATTTAATTCCGATGCAATTTCTGTGTTTCGTCGTCAATAAGAACGTACAAGGGATACAGTAAACCTGAAGTGAAGCATCGGAATCTATAACTAGTGTCACAGGAATGGTTCAAAACATAGACAGTAGGAAGAGTCAGTGTTCTTGTACTTAAGTCGGCATTGGCCTTTTGTATTGAATTCCGATTCAATTTCTGTGTTTCATCGTCAATAAGAACGTCCAAGGGATACAGTAAACCTGGAGTGAAGCATCGGAATCTATAACTAGAGTCACAGTAATGGTTCAAAGCATAGGCAGTAAGAAAAGTCGTCTTCTTGTACTTAAGTCGGCATTGTGCCTTTTGTATTTAATTCCGATGCAATTTCTGTGTTTCATCGTCAATAAGAATGTCCATGGGGATCAGTAAACCTGAAGTGAAGCATCGGAATCTATAACTAGTGTCACTGGATTGGTTCAAAATATAGACAGTAAGAAGAGTCAGTCTTCTTGTACTTAAGTCGGCATTGTGCCTTATGTTTTTAATTCCGATGCAATTTCTGTGTTTCGTCGGCAATAAGGTCAGAGGGATACAGTAAACCTGGAGTAATACATCGCAATCTATAACTCGTGTCACAGCAATAGTTCAAAACATAGACAGTAGGAAGAGTCAGTGTTCTTGTACTTAAGTCGGCATTGTGCCTTTTGTATTTAATTCCGATTCAATATCTGTGTTTCGTCGTCAATAAGAAGGTCCTAGGGATACAGTAAACCTGGAGTGAAGCTTCGGAATCTATAACTAGTGTCAATGGAATGGTTCAAAGCATAGACAGTTACAAGAGTCAGTCTTCTTGAACTTATGTCGGCATTGTGGCTTTTGTATTTTACTCCGATGCCATTTCAGTGTTTCATCGTCAATAGGAAAGTCAGAGGGATACAGTAAACCTGAAGTGAAGCATCGGAATCTCTAGCTAGTATCACAGGACTGGTTCAAAACATAGTCAGTAAGTAGAGTCAGCCTTCTTGTACTGAAGTCGGCATTGTGCCTTTTGTTTTTAATTCCGATGCAATTTCTGTGTTTCATCGTCAATAAGTAGGTCCCAGGGATACAGTAAACCTAGAGTGAAGCTTCGGAATCTATAACTATTGTCACAGGAATGGTTCAAAGCATAGACAGTAAGAAGAGGCAGTGTTCTTGTACTTAAGTCGGCATTGTGCCTATTGTATTTAATTCCGATGCAATTTCTGTGTTTCATCGTCAATAAGAAGGTCCAACGGATACAGTAAACCTGGAGTGGAGCATCGGAATCTATAACTAGTGTCACAGGAATGGTTCGAAACATAGACAGTAAGAACAGTCAGTCTTCGTGTACATAAGTCGGCATTTTGCCTTTTGTATATAATTCCGATGCAATATCTGTGTTTCATCGTCAATAAGAAGGTCCAACGGATACAGTAAACCTGAAGTGAAGCATCGGAATAAATAACTAGTGTCACAGGAATGGTTCAAACCATAGTCAGTAAGAAGAGTCAGTCTTCTTGTACTTAAGTCGGCATTGTGCATTTGTATTTAATTCCGATGCAATTTCTTTGTTTCATCGTCAATAAGAATGTCCAAGGGATACAGTAAACCTGACGTGAAGCATCGGAACCTATAACTAGTGTCACAGGAATGGTTGAAATCATTGTCAATAAGAAGAGTCGGTCTTCATGTACTTGAGACGGCCTTGTGCCTTTTGTATTTAATTCCGATGCAATTTCTGTGTTTCATCGTCAATAAGAAGGTACAAGGGATACAGTAAACCTGAAGTGAAGCATCGTAATCTACAACTAGTGTCACAGGATTGGTTCAAAACATAGGCAGTAAGAAGAGTCAGTCTTATTGAACTTATGTCGGCATTGTGAATTTTCTATTTAATTCCGATGCAATTTCTGTGTTTCATCGTGAATAACAAGGTCCAAGGGATACAGTAAACTTGGAGTGGAGCATCGGAATCTATAACTAGTGTCCATGGAATGGTTCAAAGCATAGATAGTAAGAAGAGTCAGTCTTCGTGTACTTAAGTCGGCATTGTGCCTTTCGTATTTAATTCCGATGTAATTTCTGTGCTTCACCGTCAATAAGAAGGTCAGAGGGATACTGTAAACGTGAAGTGAAGCATCGGAATCTTTAACTAGTGTCACAGGAATGGTTCAAACAAAGAAAGTAAGAAGAGTCAGTCTTCTTGTACTTAAGTCGGCATTGAGCCTTTTGTATTTAATTCCGAATCAATTTCTGTGTTTCATCGTCAATAAGCAGGTCCAAGGGATACAGTAAACCTGAATTGAAGCATCGGAATCTACAACTAGTGTCACAGGATGGGTTCAAAACATAGACAGTAAGAAGAGTCAATCTTCTTGTACTTAAGTCGGCATTGTGCCTTTTCTATTTCAATCCGATGCAATTTCTGTGTTTCATCGTCAATAAGAAGGTCAGAGGGATACAGTAAACCTGAAGTGAAGCATCGGAATCTATAACTAGTGTCACAGGAATGGTTCAAACATAGTCAGTAAGAAAAGTCAGTCTACTTGTCCTTAATTCGGCATTGTGCCTTTTGTATTTAATTCCGATGCAATTTCTGTGTTTCATCGTCAATAAGAAGGTCCATGGTGATCAGTAAACCTGAAGTGAAGCATCGGAATCTATAACTGGTGTCACTAGGTTGGTTCAAATTATAGACAGTAAGAAGAGTCAGTCTTCTTGTACTTAAGTCGGCATTGTGCCTGATGTATTTAATTCCGATGCAATTTCTGTGTTTCATCGGCAATAAGGTCAGAGGGATACAGTAAACCCTGAGTAAAGCATCGGAATCTATAACTAGTGTCACAGCAATGGTTCAAAACATAGAAAGTGGGAAGAGTCAGTCTTCTTGTACTTAAGTCGGCATTGTGCCTTTTGTATTTAATTCCGATGCAATTTCTGTGTTTCATCGTCAATAAGAAGGTCCAAGGGATACAGTAAACCTGGAGTGAAGCATCGGAATCTATAACTAATGTCACAGGAATGGTTCAAATTATAGTCAGTAAGAAGAGTCAGTCTTCTTGTACTTAAGTCGGCATTGTGCCTTTTCTATTTAATACCAATGAAATATCTGTGTTTCATCGTCAATAATAAGGTCGAAGGGATACAGTAACCCTGGAGTGAAGCTTCGGAATCTATAACTAGTGTCAATGGAGTGGTTCAAAACATAGACAGTAACAAGAGTCAGTCTTCTTGAACTTAAGTCGGCATTGTGGCTTTTGTATTTTACTCCGATGCCATTTATGTGTTTCATCGTCAATAGGAAAGTCAGAGGGATACAGTAAACCTGAAGTGAAGCATCGGAATCTATAGCTAGTGTCACAGGACTGGTTCAAAACATAGTCAGTAAGGAGAGTCAGCCTTCTTGTCCTGAAGTCGGCTTTGTGCCTTTTGTTTTTAATTCCGATGCAATTTCTGTGTTTCATCGTCAATAGGTAGGTCCAAGGGATACAGTAAACCTGGAGTGAAGCATCGGAATCTATAACTATTGTCACAGGAATGGTTCAAAGCATAGACAGTAAGAAGAGTCAGTGTTCTTGTACTTAAGTCGGCATTGTGCCTTTTGTATTTAATTCCGATGCAATTTCTGTGTTTCATCGTCAATAAGAAGGTCCAACGGATACAGTAAACCTGGAGTGGAGCATCGGAAACTATAACTAGTGTCACAGGAATGGTTCGAAACATAGACGGTAAGAAGAGTCAGTCTTCGTGTACATAAGTCGGCATTTTGCCTTTTGTATATAATTCCGATGCAATTTCTGTGTTTCATCGTCAATAAGAAAGTCCAACGGATACAGTAAACCTGAAGTGAAGCATCGGAATCCATAACTAGTGTCACAGGAATGGTTCAAATCATTGTCAGTAAGAAGAGTCAGTCTTCTTGTACTTAAGTCGGCATTGTGCACTTGTATTTATTTCCGATGCAATTTTTTTGTTTCATCGTCAATAAGAATGTCCAAGGGATACAGTAAACTTGAAGTGAAACATCGGAACCTATAACCAGTGTCACAGGAATGGTTGAAATCATTGTCAATAAGAAGAGTCGGTCTTCATGTACTTGAGTCGGCTTTGTGCCTTTTGTATTTAATTCCGATGCAATTTTTGTGTTTCATCGTCAATAAGAAGGTACAAGGGATACAGTAAACCTGAAGTGAAGCATCGAAATCTTTACCTAGTGCCACAGGAATGGTTCAAAACATAGTCAGTAAGAAGAGTCAGTCTTCTTGTCCTTATGTCGGCATTGTGCCTTTTGTATTTAATTCCGATGCAATTTCTGTGATTCATCGTCAATACGATGGTCCAAGGGATACAGTAAACCAGGAGTAAAGCATCGGAATCTATAACTAATACCACTGGAATGGTTCAAAACATAGACAGTAAGAAGAGTCAGCCTTCTTGTACTTAAGTCGGCATTGTGCCTTTTGTATTTAATTCCGATGCAATTTCTGTGTTTCATCGTCAATAAGAAGGTCCAAGGGATACAGTAAACCTCAAGTGATGCATCGGAATCTATAACGGGTGTCACAGGAATGGTTCAAAACATAGTCAATAGGTAGAGTCGGTCTTCATGTACTTCAGTCGGCATTGTGCCTTTTGCATTTAATTCCGATGCAATTTCTGTGTTTCATTGTCAATAAGAAGGTCCAAGCCATACAGTAAACCTGAAGTGAAGCATCGGAATCTACAACTAGTGTCACAGGATTGGTTCAAAACATAGGCAGTAAGATGAATCTGTCTTCTAGTACTTAAGTCGGCATTGTGCCTTTTCTATTTTATACCGATGCAATCTCTGTGTATCATCGTCAATAAGAAGGTCAGAGTAATACAGTAAACCTGAAGTGAAGTATCGGAACCTATAACTAGTGTCACAGAAGTGGTTCAAAACATAGTCAGTAAGAAGAGTCAGTCTTCTTGATCTTAATTTGGCATTGTGCCCTTCGTATTTAATTCCGATGCAATTTCTGTGCTTCACCGTCATTTAGAAGGTCAGAGGGATACAGTAAACCTGAAGTGCAGCATCGGAATCTATAACTAGTGTCACAGGAATGGTTCAAACAAAGACAGTAAGAAGAGTCAGTCTTCTTGTACTTAAGTCGGCATCGTGCCTTTTGTATTTAATTGCGATGCAATTTCTGTGTTTCATCGTCAATAAGAAGGTCAGTGGGATACAGTAAACCGGAAGTGAAGCATCGGAATCTATAACTAGTGTCACAGGAATGGTTCAAACATAGTCAGTAAGAAGAGTCAGTCTTCTTGTCCTTAAGTCGGCATTGTGCTTTTTGTATTTAATTCCGATGCAATTTCTGTGTTGCATCGTCAACAAGAAGGTCCAAGAGATACAGTAAACCTGAAGTGAAGCATCGGAATCTATAACTAGTAACACAGGAATGGTTCAAAACATAGACAGTAAGAAAAGTCAGCCTTCTTGTACTTAAGTCCCCATTGTGCCTTTCCTATTTAATACCGATGCAATTTCTGTGTTTCATCGTCAATAAGAAGGTCGTAGGGATACAGTAAACCTTAAGTGAAGCATCGGAATCTATAAATAGTGTCACTGGAATGGTTCAAAATATAGACAGTAAGAAGAGTAAGTCCTTTTGTACTTAAGTCGGCATTGTGCCTTTTGTATTTAATTCCGATGCAATTTCTGTGATTCATCGTCAATAAGAAGGTCCAAGGGATACAGTAAACCTGAAGTGAAGCATCGGACTCTATAACTAGTGTCACAGAAATGGTTCAAATCATAGACAGTAGGAAGAGTCAGTCTTCTTATCCTTAAGTCGGCATTGTGACCTTTGTATTTAAATCAGATGCAATTTCTGTGTTTCATCGTCAATAAGAAGGTCCAAGGGAAACAGTAAACCTGAAGTGAAGCATCGGAACCTATAACTAGTGTCACAGGAATGGTTAAAAACATAGACAGTACGAAGAGACAGTCTCCTTGTACTTAAGTAGGCTTTGTGCCTTTTGTATTTAATTCCGATGCAATTTCTGTGTTTCATCGTCAATAAGAAGGTCCAAGGGATACAGTAAACATGGAGTGAAGCATCGGAATCTATAACTAGTGACACAGGAATGGTTCAAAACATAGACAGTAAGAAGAGTCAGTCTTCTTGTACTTAAATCGGCATTGTGCCTTTTCTATTTAATTCCGATGCCATTTCTGTGTTTCTTCGTGAATAACAAGGTCCAAGGGATACAGAAAACCTCAAGTGAAGCATCGGAATCTATAACTAGTGCCGCAGGAATGGTTCAAAACATAGACAGTAAGAAGAGTCAGTCTTCTTGCACTTAAGTCGGCATTGTGCATTTTGTATTTAATTCCTTTGCCATTTCTATGTTTCATCGTCTATAAGAAAGTCAGAGGGATACAGAAAACCTGAAGTGAAGCATCGGAATCTATAGCTAGTGTCACAGGAATGGTTCAAACATAGTCAGTAAGAAGAGTCTGTCTTCTTGTCCTTAAGTCGGCATTGTGCCTTTTGTATTTAATTCCGATGCAATTTCTGTGCTTCATCGTCAATAAGATGGTCCAAGGGATACAGTACACCTAGAGTAAAGCATCGGAATCTATAACTAGTGTCACAGGAATGGTTCATAAACAGACAGTAAGAAGAGTCAATCTTCTTGTACTTAAGTCGGCATTGTGCGGTTTGTATTTAATTCCGATGCAATTTCTGTGTTTCATCGTCAATAAGAAGGTCCAAGGGATACAGTAAACCTCAAGTGAAGCATCGGAATCTATAACTAGTGTGACAGGAATGGTTCAAAACTTAGTCAGTAGGAAGAGTCGGTCTTCATGTACTTAAGTCGGCATTGTGCCTTTTGTATTTAATTCCGATGCAATTTCTGTGTTTCATCGTCAATAAGAAGGTCCAATCGTTACAGTAAACCAGAAGTGAAGCATCGGAATCTATTACTTGTGTCACACTAATGGTTCAAAATAAAGTCAGTAAGAAGAGTCAGTCTTCTTGTCCTGTAGAAGGCCTTGTGCCTTTTGTATTTAGTTCCGATACAATTTTGTGTTTCACCGTCAATAAGAATGTCCAAGCGATACAGTAAACCTGAAGTGAAGCATCGGAATCAATAACTAGTGTCACAGGAATGGTTCAAATCATTGTCTATAAGAAGAGTCGGTCTTCATGTACTTAAGTCGGCATTGTGCCTTTTGTATTTAATTCCGATGCAATTTCTGTGTTTCATCGTCAATAAGAAGGTCCAAGGGATACAGTAAACCTGAAGTGAAGCATCGGAATCTACAACTAGTGTCACAGGATTGGTTCAAAACATAGACAGTAAGAAGAGTCAGTCTTCTTGTACTTACGTCGGCATTGTGCCTTTTCTATTTAATACCGATGCAATTTCTGTGTATCATCGTCAATAAGAAGATCAGAGGGATTCAGTAAACCTGAAGTGAAGTATCGGAATCTATAACTAGTGTCACAGAAATGGTTCAAAACATAGTCAGTAAGAAGAGTCAGTCATCTAGAACTTAATTGGGCATTGTGCATTTCGTATTTAATTCCGCTGCAATTGCTGTGCTTCACCGTCAATTAGAAGGTCAGAGGGATACAGTAAACCCGAAGTGAAGCATCGGAATCTATAACTAGTGTCACAGGAATGGTTCAAACATAGACAGTAAGAAGAGTCAGTCTTCTTGTACTCAAGTCGGCATTGTGCCTTTTGTATTTAATTGCGATGCAATATCTGTCTTACATCGTCATTTAGAAGGTCCAAAGGATACAGTAAACCTAAAGTGAAGCATCGGAATCTATAAGTAGTGTCACTGGAATGGTTCATAATATAGACAGTAAGAAGAGTCAGTCTTCTTGTACTTAAGTCGGCATTGTGCCTTTTGTATTTAATTCCGATGCAATTTCTGTGATTCATCGTCAATAAGAAGGTCCAAAGGATACAGTACACCTAAAGTGAAGCATCGGACTCTACAACTAGTGTCACAGAAATGGATCAAACCATTGACAGTAGGAAGAGTCAGTCTTATTATACTTAAGTCGGCATTGTGCCTTTTGTATTTAATTCCGATGCAATTTCTGTGTTTCATCGTCAATAAGAAGGTCCGAGGGAAACAGTAAACCTGAAGTTAAGCATCGGGATCTATAACTAGTGTCACAGGAATGGTTCAAAACATAGACAGTACGAAGAGTCAGTCTTCATGTACATAAGTCGGCATTGTGGCTTTTGTAATTAATTCTGATGCAATTTCTGTGTTTCATCGTCAATCAGAAGGTCAGAGGGATACAGTAAACCTGAAGTGAAGCATCGAAGTCTATAACTCGTGTCACAGCAATGGTTCAAAACATAGATAGTATGAAGAGTCAGTCTTCTTGTACTTAAGTCGGCATTGTGCCTTTTGTATTTAATTCCGATGAAATTTCTGCGTTTCATCGTCAATAAGAAGGTCAGAGGGATACAGTAAACCTGAAGTGAAGCATCGGACTCCAAAACTAGTGTCACAGTAATGGTTCAAAACATAGACAGTAGGAAAACCAGTCTTCTTGTACGTAAGTCGGCATTGTGCCTTTTGTATTTAATTCCGATGCAATTTCTGTGTTTCATCGTCAATAAGAAGGTCCAAGGGATACAGTAAACCTGGAGTGAAACATCGGAATCTATAACTAGTGTCACAGGAATGGTTCAAAACATAGACAGTAAGAAGAGTCAGACTTCTCGTACTTAAGTCGGCATTGTGCCTTTTGTATATAATTCCAATGCAATTACTTTGTTTCATCGTCAATAAGTAGGTCAGAGGGATACAATAAACCTGAAGTGAAGCATCGGAATCTATAACTAGTGTCACAGGAATATTTCAAAGCAAAGTCAGTAAGAAGAGACAGTCTTCTTGTCCTTAAGTCGGCATTGTGCCTTTTGTATTTAATTCCGATGCAATTTATGTGTTTCATCGTCTATAAGAATTTCCAAGGGATACAGTATACCTGGAGTGATGCATCGGAATCTATAACTAGTGTCACAGGAATTGTTCAAAGCATAGACAGTACGAAGAGTCAGTCTTCTTGTACATAAGTCGGCATTGTGGCTTTTGTATTTAATTCCGAGGCAATTTCTGTGTTTCATCGTCAATAAGAAGGTCAGAGGGATCCAGTAAACCTGAAGTGGAGCATCGGAATCTATAATTAGTGTCACGTGAATGGTTCAAACCATAGTCAGTAAGTAGAGTCAGTCCTCTTGTCCTTAAGTCGGCATTGTGCCTTTTGTATTTAATTCCGGTGCAATTTCTGTGTTTCGTCGGCAATATGGTTAGAGGGATACAGTAAACCTGAAGTGAAGCATCGGAATCTATAACTAGTGTCACAGCAATGGTTCAAAACATAGACAGTAGGAAGAGTCAGTATTCTTGTACTTAAGTCGGCATTGTGCCTTTTGTATTTAATTCCGATGGAATTTCTGTGTTTCATCGTCAATACGAAAGTCAGAGGGAAACAGTAAACCTGAAGTGAAGCATCGGAATCCAAAACTAGTGTCACAGGAATGGTTCGAAACATAGACAGTAGGAAGAACCAGTCTTCTTTTACGTTAGTTGGCATTGTGCCTTTTGTATTTAATTCCGATGCAATTTCTGTGTTTCATCGTCAATAAGAAGGTCCAAGGTATACTGTAAACCTGAAGTGAAGCATCGGAATCTATAACTAGTGTCACTGGGATGGTTCAAAGTATAGACAGTAAGAAGAGTCAGTCTTCTTGTACTTAAGTCGGCATTGTGCCTTTTGTATATAATTCCGATGCAATTTCTGTGATTCATCGTCAATAAGAAGGTCCAAAGGATACAGTAAACCTGAAGTGAAGCATCGGACTCTATAACTAGTGTCACAGAAATGGATCAAACCATTGACAGTAGGAGGAGTCAGTCTTCTTATACTTAAGTCGGCATTGTGCCTTTTGTATTTAATTCCGATGCAATTTCTGTGTTTCATCGTCAATAAGAAGGTCCAAGTGAAACAGTAAACCTGAAGTGAAGCATCGGAATCTATAACTAGTGTCACAGGAATGGTTCAAAACATAGACAGTACGAAGAGTCAGTCTTCATGTACATAAGTCGGCATTGTGGCTTTGGTATTTAATTCTGATGCAATTTCTGTGTTTCATCGTCAATAAGAAGGTCAGAGGGATACAGTAAACCTGAAGTGAAGCATCGGAATCTATAACTAGTGTCACAGGAATGGTTCAAAACATAGACAGTAAGAAGTGTGAGTCTTCTTTTCCTTAAGTCGGCATTGTGTCCTTTGTATTTAAATCCGATGCAATTTCTGTGTTTCATCGTCAATAAGAAGGTCCAAGGGAAACAGTAAACCTGAAGTGAAGCATCGGAATTTATAACTAGTGTCACAGGAATGGTTCAAAACATAGACAGTACGAAGAGACAGTCTTCTTGTACTTAAGACGGCATTGTGCCATTTGTATTTAATTCCGATGCAATTTCTGTGTTTTATCGTCAATAATAAGGTCCAAGGGACACAGTAAACCTGGAGTGAAGCATCGGAATCTATAACTAGTGTCACAGGAATGGTTCAATACATAGACAGTAAGATGAGTCAGTCTTCGTGTACCTCAGTCGGCATTTTGCCTTTAGTATTTAATGCCGATGCAATTTCTCTGTTTCATCGTCAATAAGAAGGTCCAAGGGATACAGGAAACCTGTAGTGAAGCATCGGAATCTATAACTAATGTCACAGGAATGGTTCAAAACATAGTCAGATAGAAGAGTCAGTCTTCTTGAACTTAAGTCGGCATTGTGCCTTTTCTATTTAATTCCGATGCAATTTCTGTGTTTCATCGTGAATAACAAGGTCCTAGGGATACAGTAAACCTTTAGTGGAGCATCGGAATCTATAACTAGTGTCCATGGAATGGTTCAAAACATAGACAGTAAGAAGAGTCAGTCTTCATGTACTTAAGTCGGCATTGTGCCCTTTGTATTTAACTCCGAAGCCTTTTCTGTGTTTCATCGTCTATAAGAAAGTCAGAGGGATACAGTAAACCTGAAGTGAAGCATCGAAATCTATACCTAGTGTCATAGGAATGGTTCAAAACATAGTCAGTAAGAAGAGTCAGTCTTCTTGTCCTTAAGTCGGCATTGTGCCTTTTGTATTTAATTCCGATGCAATTTCTGTGTTTCATCGTCAATAAGATGATCCAAGGGATACAGTAAACCTGGAGTAAGGCATCGGAATCTATAACTAGTGTCACAGGAATGGTTCAAAACATAGACAGTAAGAAGAGTCAGTCTTCTTGTACTTAAGACGGCATTGTGCGTTTTGTATTTAATTCTGATGCAATTTCTGTGTTTCATCGGCAATAAGTAGGTCCAAGGGATACAGTAAACCTCAAATGATGCATCGGAATCTATAACGGGTGTCACAGGGATGGTTCAAAACATAGTCAGTAGGAAGAGTCGGTCTTCTGTACTTAAGTCGGCATTGTGCCTTTTCTATTTAATTCCGATGCAATTTCTGTGTTTCATCGTCAATAAGAAGGTCCAAGCGATACAGTAAACCTGAAGTGAAGCATCGGAATCTATAACTAGTGTCACACTAATGGTTCAAAGCAGAGTCAGTAAGAAGAGTCAATCTTCTTGTCCTTAAGTCGGCATTGTGCCTTATGTATTTAATTCCGATACAATTTTGTGTTTCATCGTCAATAAGAATGTCCAAGGGATACAGTAAACCTGAAGTGAAGCATCGGAATCTACAACTAGTGTCACAGGATTGGTTCAAAACATAGACAATAAGAAGAGTCTGTCTTCTAGTACTTAAGTCGGCATTGTGCCTTTTCTACGTTATACCGATGCAATCTCTGTGTATCATCGTCAATAAGAAGGTCAGAGGGATACAGTAAACCTGAAGTGAAGTATCGGAATCTATAACTAGTGTCACAGAAATGGTTCAAAACATAGTCAGTAAAAAGAGTCAGTCTTCTTGAACTTAATTGGGCATTGTGCCTTTCGTATTTAATTCCGATGCAATTTCTGTGCTTCACCGTCAATTAGAAGGTCAGAGGGATACAGTAAACCTGAAGTGAAGCATCGGAATCTATAACTAGTGTCACAGGAATGGTTCAAACATAGACAGTGAGAAGAGTCAATCTTCTTGTACTTAAGTCGGCATCGTGCCTTTTGTATTTCATTGCGATGCAGTTTCTGTGTTTCATCGTCAACAAGAAGGTCAGAGGCATCCAGTAAACCTGAAGTGAAGCATCGGAATCTATAATTAGTGTCACGTGAATGGTTCAAACCATAGTCAGTAAGAAGAGTCAGTCCTCTTGTCCTTAAGTCGGCATTGTGCCTTTTGTATTTAATTCCGATGCAATTTCTGTGTTTCGTCGGCAATATGGTCAGAGGGATACAGTAAACCTGAAGTGAAGCATCGGAATCTATAACTAGTGTCACAGCAATGGTTCAAAACATAGACAGTAGGAAGAGTCAGTATTCTTGTACTTAAGTCGGCATTGTGCCTTTTGTATTTAATTCCGATGGAATTTCTGTGTTTCATCGTCAATACGAAAGTCAGAGGGAAACAGTAAACCTGAAGTGAAGCATCGGAATCCAAAACTAGTGTCACAGGAATGGTTCAAAACATAGACAGTAGGAAGAACCAGTCTTCTTTTACGTTAGTTGGCATTGTGCCTTTTGTATTTAATTCCGATGCAATTTCTGTGTTTCATCGTCAATAAGAAGGTCCAAGGTATACAGTAAACCTGAAGTGAAGCATCGGAATCTATAACTAGTGTCACTGGGATGGTTCAAAGTATAGACAGTAAGAAGAGTCAGTCTTCTTGTACGTAAGTCGGCATTGTGCCTTTTGTATATAATTCCGATGCAATTTCTGTGATTCATCGTCAATAAGAAGGTCCAAAGGATACAGTAAACCTGAAGTGAAGCATCGGACTCTATAACTAGTGTCACAGAAATGGATCAAACCATTGACAGTAGGAGGAGTCAGTCTTCTTATACTTAAGTCGGCATTGTGCCTTTTGTATTTAATTCCGATGCAATTTTTGTGTTTCATCGTCAATAAGAAGGTCCAAGTGAAACAGTAAACCTGAAGTGAAGCATCGGAATCTATAACTAGTGTTACAGGAATGGTTCAAAACATAGACAGTACGAAGAGTCACTCTTCATGTACATAAGTCGGCATTGTGGCTTTGGTATTTAATTCTGATGCAATTTCTGTGTTTCATCGTCAATAAGAAGGTCAGAGGGATACAGTAAACCGGAAGTGAAGCATCGGAATCTATAACTAGTGTCACAGGAATGGTTCAAAACATAGACAGTAAGAAGTGTGAGTCTTCTTGTACTTAAGTCGGCATTGTGCCTTTTCTATTTAATTCCGATGCAATTTCTGTGTTTCATCGTCAATAAGAAGGTCAGAGGGATACAGTAAACCTGAAGTGATGCATCGGACTCTATTACTAGTGTCACAGAAATGGTTCAAAGCAAAGACAGTCGGAAGAGTCAGTCTTCTTTTCCTTAAGTCGGCATTGTGCCCTTTGTATTTAAATCCGATGCAATTTCTGTGTTTCATCGTCAATAAGAAGGTCAGAGGGATACAGTAAACCGGAAGTGAAGCATCGGAATCTATAACTAGTGTCACAGGAATGGTTCAAAACATAGACAGTAAGAAGTGTGAGTCTTCTTGTACTTAAGTCGGCATTGTGCCTTTTGTATTTAATTCCGATGAAATTTCTGCGTTTCATCGTCAATAAGAAGGTCAGAGGGATACAGTAAACCTGAAGTGAAGCATCGGACTCCAAAACTAGTGTCACAGTAATGGTTCAAAACATAGACAGTAGGAAAACCAGTCTTCTTGTACGTAAGTCGGCATTGTGCCTTTTGTATTTAATTCCGATGCAATTTCTGTGTTTCATCGTCAATAAGAAGGTCCAAGGGATACAGTAAACCTGGAGTGAAACATCGGAATCTATAACTAGTGTCACAGGAATGGTTCAAAACATAGACAGTAAGAAGAGTCAGACTTCTCGTACTTAAGTCGGCATTGTGCCTTTTGTATATAATTCCAATGCAATTACTTTGTTTCATCGTCAATAAGTAGGTCAGAGGGATACAATAAACCTGAAGTGAAGCATCGGAATCTATAACTAGTGTCACAGGAATATTTCAAAGCAAAGTCAGTAAGAAGAGACAGTCTTCTTGTCCTTAAGTCGGCATTGTGCCTTTTGTATTTAATTCCGATGCAATTTATGTGTTTCATCGTCTATAAGAATTTCCAAGGGATACAGTATACCTGGAGTGATGCATCGGAATCTATAACTAGTGTCACAGGAATTGTTCAAAGCATAGACAGTACGAAGAGTCAGTCTTCTTGTACATAAGTCGGCATTGTGGCTTTTGTATTTAATTCCGAGGCAATTTCTGTGTTTCATCGTCAATAAGAAGGTCAGAGGGATCCAGTAAACCTGAAGTGGAGCATCGGAATCTATAATTAGTGTCACGTGAATGGTTCAAACCATAGTCAGTAAGTAGAGTCAGTCCTCTTGTCCTTAAGTCGGCATTGTGCCTTTTGTATTTAATTCCGGTGCAATTTCTGTGTTTCGTCGGCAATATGGTTAGAGGGATACAGTAAACCTGAAGTGAAGCATCGGAATCTATAACTAGTGTCACAGCAATGGTTCAAAACATAGACAGTAGGAAGAGTCAGTATTCTTGTACTTAAGTCGGCATTGTGCCTTTTGTATTTAATTCCGATGGAATTTCTGTGTTTCATCGTCAATACGAAAGTCAGAGGGAAACAGTAAACCTGAAGTGAAGCATCGGAATCCAAAACTAGTGTCACAGGAATGGTTCGAAACATAGACAGTAGGAAGAACCAGTCTTCTTTTACGTTAGTTGGCATTGTGCCTTTTGTATTTAATTCCGATGCAATTTCTGTGTTTCATCGTCAATAAGAAGGTCCAAGGTATACTGTAAACCTGAAGTGAAGCATCGGAATCTATAACTAGTGTCACTGGGATGGTTCAAAGTATAGACAGTAAGAAGAGTCAGTCTTCTTGTACTTAAGTCGGCATTGTGCCTTTTGTATATAATTCCGATGCAATTTCTGTGATTCATCGTCAATAAGAAGGTCCAAAGGATACAGTAAACCTGAAGTGAAGCATCGGACTCTATAACTAGTGTCACAGAAATGGATCAAACCATTGACAGTAGGAGGAGTCAGTCTTCTTATACTTAAGTCGGCATTGTGCCTTTTGTATTTAATTCCGATGCAATTTCTGTGTTTCATCGTCAATAAGAAGGTCCAAGTGAAACAGTAAACCTGAAGTGAAGCATCGGAATCTATAACTAGTGTCACAGGAATGGTTCAAAACATAGACAGTACGAAGAGTCAGTCTTCATGTACATAAGTCGGCATTGTGGCTTTGGTATTTAATTCTGATGCAATTTCTGTGTTTCATCGTCAATAAGAAGGTCAGAGGGATACAGTAAACCTGAAGTGAAGCATCGGAATCTATAACTAGTGTCACAGGAATGGTTCAAAACATAGACAGTAAGAAGTGTGAGTCTTCTTTTCCTTAAGTCGGCATTGTGTCCTTTGTATTTAAATCCGATGCAATTTCTGTGTTTCATCGTCAATAAGAAGGTCCAAGGGAAACAGTAAACCTGAAGTGAAGCATCGGAATTTATAACTAGTGTCACAGGAATGGTTCAAAACATAGACAGTACGAAGAGACAGTCTTCTTGTACTTAAGACGGCATTGTGCCATTTGTATTTAATTCCGATGCAATTTCTGTGTTTTATCGTCAATAATAAGGTCCAAGGGACACAGTAAACCTGGAGTGAAGCATCGGAATCTATAACTAGTGTCACAGGAATGGTTCAATACATAGACAGTAAGATGAGTCAGTCTTCGTGTACCTCAGTCGGCATTTTGCCTTTAGTATTTAATGCCGATGCAATTTCTCTGTTTCATCGTCAATAAGAAGGTCCAAGGGATACAGGAAACCTGTAGTGAAGCATCGGAATCTATAACTAATGTCACAGGAATGGTTCAAAACATAGTCAGATAGAAGAGTCAGTCTTCTTGAACTTAAGTCGGCATTGTGCCTTTTCTATTTAATTCCGATGCAATTTCTGTGTTTCATCGTGAATAACAAGGTCCTAGGGATACAGTAAACCTTTAGTGGAGCATCGGAATCTATAACTAGTGTCCATGGAATGGTTCAAAACATAGACAGTAAGAAGAGTCAGTCTTCATGTACTTAAGTCGGCATTGTGCCCTTTGTATTTAACTCCGAAGCCTTTTCTGTGTTTCATCGTCTATAAGAAAGTCAGAGGGATACAGTAAACCTGAAGTGAAGCATCGAAATCTATACCTAGTGTCATAGGAATGGTTCAAAACATAGTCAGTAAGAAGAGTCAGTCTTCTTGTCCTTAAGTCGGCATTGTGCCTTTTGTATTTAATTCCGATGCAATTTCTGTGTTTCATCGTCAATAAGATGATCCAAGGGATACAGTAAACCTGGAGTAAGGCATCGGAATCTATAACTAGTGTCACAGGAATGGTTCAAAACATAGACAGTAAGAAGAGTCAGTCTTCTTGTACTTAAGACGGCATTGTGCGTTTTGTATTTAATTCTGATGCAATTTCTGTGTTTCATCGGCAATAAGTAGGTCCAAGGGATACAGTAAACCTCAAATGATGCATCGGAATCTATAACGGGTGTCACAGGGATGGTTCAAAACATAGTCAGTAGGAAGAGTCGGTCTTCTGTACTTAAGTCGGCATTGTGCCTTTTCTATTTAATTCCGATGCAATTTCTGTGTTTCATCGTCAATAAGAAGGTCCAAGCGATACAGTAAACCTGAAGTGAAGCATCGGAATCTATAACTAGTGTCACACTAATGGTTCAAAGCAGAGTCAGTAAGAAGAGTCAATCTTCTTGTCCTTAAGTCGGCATTGTGCCTTATGTATTTAATTCCGATACAATTTTGTGTTTCATCGTCAATAAGAATGTCCAAGGGATACAGTAAACCTGAAGTGAAGCATCGGAATCTACAACTAGTGTCACAGGATTGGTTCAAAACATAGACAATAAGAAGAGTCTGTCTTCTAGTACTTAAGTCGGCATTGTGCCTTTTCTACGTTATACCGATGCAATCTCTGTGTATCATCGTCAATAAGAAGGTCAGAGGGATACAGTAAACCTGAAGTGAAGTATCGGAATCTATAACTAGTGTCACAGAAATGGTTCAAAACATAGTCAGTAAAAAGAGTCAGTCTTCTTGAACTTAATTGGGCATTGTGCCTTTCGTATTTAATTCCGATGCAATTTCTGTGCTTCACCGTCAATTAGAAGGTCAGAGGGATACAGTAAACCTGAAGTGAAGCATCGGAATCTATAACTAGTGTCACAGGAATGGTTCAAACATAGACAGTGAGAAGAGTCAATCTTCTTGTACTTAAGTCGGCATCGTGCCTTTTGTATTTCATTGCGATGCAGTTTCTGTGTTTCATCGTCAACAAGAAGGTCAGAGGCATCCAGTAAACCTGAAGTGAAGCATCGGAATCTATAATTAGTGTCACGTGAATGGTTCAAACCATAGTCAGTAAGAAGAGTCAGTCCTCTTGTCCTTAAGTCGGCATTGTGCCTTTTGTATTTAATTCCGATGCAATTTCTGTGTTTCGTCGGCAATATGGTCAGAGGGATACAGTAAACCTGAAGTGAAGCATCGGAATCTATAACTAGTGTCACAGCAATGGTTCAAAACATAGACAGTAGGAAGAGTCAGTATTCTTGTACTTAAGTCGGCATTGTGCCTTTTGTATTTAATTCCGATGGAATTTCTGTGTTTCATCGTCAATACGAAAGTCAGAGGGAAACAGTAAACCTGAAGTGAAGCATCGGAATCCAAAACTAGTGTCACAGGAATGGTTCAAAACATAGACAGTAGGAAGAACCAGTCTTCTTTTACGTTAGTTGGCATTGTGCCTTTTGTATTTAATTCCGATGCAATTTCTGTGTTTCATCGTCAATAAGAAGGTCCAAGGTATACAGTAAACCTGAAGTGAAGCATCGGAATCTATAACTAGTGTCACTGGGATGGTTCAAAGTATAGACAGTAAGAAGAGTCAGTCTTCTTGTACGTAAGTCGGCATTGTGCCTTTTGTATATAATTCCGATGCAATTTCTGTGATTCATCGTCAATAAGAAGGTCCAAAGGATACAGTAAACCTGAAGTGAAGCATCGGACTCTATAACTAGTGTCACAGAAATGGATCAAACCATTGACAGTAGGAGGAGTCAGTCTTCTTATACTTAAGTCGGCATTGTGCCTTTTGTATTTAATTCCGATGCAATTTTTGTGTTTCATCGTCAATAAGAAGGTCCAAGTGAAACAGTAAACCTGAAGTGAAGCATCGGAATCTATAACTAGTGTTACAGGATAGGTTCAAAACATAGACAGTACGAAGAGTCACTCTTCATGTACATAAGTCGGCATTGTGGCTTTGGTATTTAATTCTGATGCAATTTCTGTGTTTCATCGTCAATAAGAAGGTCAGAGGGATACAGTAAACCGGAAGTGAAGCATCGGAATCTATAACTAGTGTCACAGGAATGGTTCAAAACATAGACAGTAAGAAGTGTGAGTCTTCTTGTACTTAAGTCGGCATTGTGCCTTTTCTATTTAATTCCGATGCAATTTCTGTGTTTCATCGTCAATAAGAAGGTCAGAGGGATACAGTAAACCTGAAGTGATGCATCGGACTCTATTACTAGTGTCACAGAAATGGTTCAAAGCAAAGACAGTCGGAAGAGTCAGTCTTCTTTTCCTTAAGTCGGCATTGTGCCCTTTGTATTTAAATCCGATGCAATTTCTGTGTTTCATCGTCAATAAGAAGGTCCAAGGGAAACAGAAAACATGAAGTGAAGCATCGGATCCATAACTAGTGTCACAGGAATGGTTCAAATCATTGTCAGTAAGATGAGTCAGTCTTCTTGTACTTAAGTCGGCATTGTGCACTTGTATTTATTTCCGATGCAATTTCTTTGTTTCATCGTCAATAAGAATGTCCAAGGGATACAGTAAACTTGAAGTGTAACATCGGAACCTATAACTAGTGTCACAGGAATGGTTGAAATCATTGTCAATAAGAAGAGTCGGTCTTCATGTACTTGAGTCGGCTTTGTGCCTTTTGTATTTAATTCCGATGCAATTTTTGTGTTTCATCGTCAATAAGAAGGTACAAGAGATACAGTAAACCTGAAGTGAAGCATCGGAATCTACAACTAGTGTCACAGGATTGGTTCAAAACATAGACAGTAAGAAGAGTCAGTCTTCTTGAACTTAAGTCGGCATTGTACCTTTTCTATTGAATTCCGATGCAATTTCTGTGTTTCATCGAAAATAACAAGGTCCAAGGGATACAGTAAACCTGGAGTGGAGCATCGGAATCTAAAACTAGTGTCCATGGAATGGTTCAAAACATAGACAGTAAGAAGAGTCAGTCTTCTTGTACTTAAGTCGGCATTGTGCCTTTTGTATTTAACTCCGATGCCTTTTCTGTGTTTCATCGTCTATAAGATAGTCAGAGGGATACAGTAAACCTGAAGTGAAGCATCGAAATCTATACCTAGTGCCACAGGAATGGTTCAAAACATAGTCAGTAAGAAGAGTCAGTCTTCTTGTCCTTATGTCGGCATTGTGCCTTTTGTATTTAATTCCGATGCAATTTCTGTGATTCATCGTCAATACGATGGTCCAAGGGATACAGTAAACCTGGAGTAAAGCATCGGAATTTATAACTAATACCACTGGAATGGTTCAAAACATAGACAGTAAGAAGAGTCAGTCTTCTTGTACTTAAGTCGGCATTGTGCCTTTTGTATTTAATTCCGATGCAATTTCTGTGTTTCATCGTCAATAAGAAGGTCCAAGGGATACAGTAAACCTCAAGTGATGCATCGGAATCTATAACGGGTGTCACAGGAATGGTTCAAAACATAGTCAATAGGTAGAGTCGGTCTTCATGTACTTCAGTCGGCATTGTGCCTTTTGCATTTAATTCCGATGCAATTTCTGTGTTTCATTGTCAATAAGAAGGTCCAAGCCATACAGTAAACCTGAAGTGAAGCATCGGAATCTACAACTAGTGTCACAGGATTGGTTCAAAACATAGGCAGTAAGATGAATCTGTCTTCTAGTACTTAAGTCGGCATTGTGCCTTTTCTATTTTATACCGATGCAATCTCTGTGTATCATCGTCAATAAGAAGGTCAGAGGGATACAGTAAACCTGAAGTGAAGTATCGGAACCTATAACTAGTGTCACAGAAGTGGTTCAAAACATAGTCAGTAAGAAGAGTCAGTCTTCTTGAACTTAATTTGGCATTGTGCCCTTCGTATTTAGTTCCGATGCAATTTCTGTGCTTCACCGTCAATTAGAAGGTCAGAGGGATACAGTAAACCTGAAGTGCAGCATCGGAATCTATAACTAGTGTCACAGGAATGGTTCAAACAAAGACAGTAAGTAGATTCAGTCTTCTTGTACTTAAGTCGGCATCGTGCCTTTTGTATTTAATTGCGATGCAATTTCTGTGTTTCATCGTCAATAAGAAGGTCAGTGGGATACAGTAAACCGGAAGTGAAGCATCGGAATCTATAACTAGTGTCACAGGAATGGTTCAAACATAGTCAGTATGAAGAGTCAGTCTTCTTGTCCTTAAGTCGGCATTGTGCTTTTTGTATTTAATTCCGATGCAATTTCTGTGTTTCATCGTCAACAAGAAGGTCCAAGAGATACAGTAAACCTGAAGTGAAGCATCGGAATCTATAACTAGTAACACAGGAATGGTTCAAAACATAGACAGTAAGAAAAGTCAGCCTTCTTGTACTTAAGTCCCCATTGTGCCTTTCCTATTTAATACCGATGCAATTTCTGTGTTTCATCGTCAATAAGAAGGTCCAAGGGATACAGTAAACCTTAAGTGAAGCATCGGAATCTATAAATAGTGTCACTGGAATGGTTCAAAATATAGACAGTAAGAAGAGTGAGTCCTTTTGTACTTAAGTCGGCATTGTGCCTTTTGTATTTAATTCCGATGCAATTTCTGTGATTCATCGTCAATAAGAAGGTCCAAGGGATACAGTAAACCTGAAGTGAAGCATCGGACTCTATAACTAGTGTCACAGAAATGGTTCAAATCATAGACACTAGGAAGAGTCAGTCTTCTTATCCTTAAGTCGGCATTGTGACCTTTGTATTTAAATCAGATGCAATTTCTGTGTTTCATCGTCAATAAGAAGGTCCAAGGGAAACAGTAAACCTGAAGTGAAGCATCGGAATCTATAACTAGTGTCACAGGAATGGTTCATAAACAGACAGTAAGAAGAGTCAGTCTTCTTGTACTTAAGTCGGCATTGTGCGGTTTGTATTTAATTCCGATGCAATTTCTGTGTTTCATCGTCAATAAGAAGGTCCAAGGGATACAGTAAACCTCAAGTGAAGCATCGGAATCTATAACTAGTGTGACAGGAATGGTTCAAAACTTAGTCAGTAGGAAGAGTCGGTCTCCTTTTACTTAAGTAGGCTTTGTGCCTATTGTATTTAATTCCGATGCAATTTCTGTGTTTCATCGTCAATAAGAAGGTCCAAGGGATACAGTAAACATGGAGTGAAGCATCGGAATCTATAACTAGTGACACAGGAATGGTTCAAAACATAGACAGTAAGAAGAGTCAGTCTTCTTGTACTTAAATCGGCATTGTGCCTTTTCTATTTAATTCCGATGCCATTTCTGTGTTTCATCGTGAATAACAAGGTCCAAGGGATACAGAAAACCTCAAGTGAAGCATCGGAATCTATAACTAGTGCCACAGGAATGGTTCAAAACATAGACAGTAAGAAGAGTCAGTCTTCTTGCACTTAAGTCGGCATTGTGCATTTTGTATTTAATTCCTTTGCCATTTCTATGTTTCATCGTCTATAAGAAAGTCAGAGGGATACAGAAAACCTGAAGTGAAGCATCGGAATCTATAGCTAGTGTCACAGGAATGGTTCAAACATAGTCAGTAAGAAGAGTCTGTCTTCTTGTCCTTAAGTCGGCATTGTGCCTTTTGTATTTAATTCCGATGCAATTTCTGTGCTTCATCGTCAATAAGATGGTCCAAGGGATACAGTACACCTGGAGTAAAGCATCGGAATCTATAACTAGTGTCACAGGAATGGTTCATAAACAGACAGTAAGAAGAGTCAGTATTCTTGTACTTTAGTCGGCATTGTGCGGTTTGTATTTAATTCCGATGCAATTTCTGTGTTTCATCGTCAATAAGAAGGTCCAAGGGATACAGTAAACCTCAAGTGAAGCATCGGAATCTATAACTAGTGTGACAGGAATGGTTCAAAACTTAGTCAGTAGGAAGAGTCGGTCTTCATGTACTTAAGTCGGCATTGTGCCTTTTGTATTTAATTCCGATGCAATTTCTGTGTTTCATCGTCAATAAGAAGGTCCAATCGTTACAGTAAACCAGAAGTGAAGCATCGGAATCTATTACTTGTGTCACACTAATGGTTCAAAACAAAGTCAGTAAGAAGAGTCAGTCTTCTTGTCCTGAAGTCGGCATTGTGCCTTTTGTATTTAGTTCCGATACAATTTTGAGTTTCATCGTCAATAAGAATGTCCAAGCGATACAGTAAACCTGAAGTGAAGCATCGGAATCAATAACTAGTGTCACAGGAATGGTTCAAATCATTGTCTATAAGAAGAGTCGGTCTTCGTGTACTTAAGTCGGCATTGTGCCTTTTGTATTTAATTCCGATGAAATTTCTGTGTTTCATCGTCAATAAGAAAGTACAAGGGATACAGTAATCCTGAACTGAAGCATCGGAATCTATAACTGGTGCCACAGGAATGGTTCAAAACATAGGCAGTAGGAAGAGTCAGTGTTCTTCTACTTAAGTCGGCATTGTGCCTTTTGTATTTAATTCCGATGCAATTTCTGTGTTTCATCGTCAATAAGAAGGTCCAAGGGATACAGTAAACCTGAAGTGAAGCATCGGAATCTACAACTAGTGTCACAGGATTGGTTCAAAACATAGACAGTAAGAAGAGTCAGTCTTCTTGTACTTACGTCGGCATTGTGCCTTTTCTATTTAATACCGATGCAATTTCTGTGTATCATCGTCAATAAGAAGATCAGAGGGATTCAGTAAACCTGAAGTGAAGCATCGGAATCTATAACTAGTGTCACAGGAATGGTTCAAACTTAGACAGTAAGAAGAGTCAGTCTTCTTGTACTCAAGTCGGCATTGTGCCTTTTGTATTTAATTGCGATGCAATATCTGTGTTTCATGGTCATTTAGAAGGTCCAAAGGATACAGTAAACCTAAAGTGAAGCATCGGAATCTATAACTAGTGTCACTGGAATGGTTCATAATATAGACAGTAAGAAGAGTCAGTCTTCTTGTACTTAAGTCGGCATTGTGCCTTTTGTATTTAATTCCGATGCAATTTCTGTGATTCATCGTCAATAAGAAGGTCCAAAAGATACAGTACACCTAAAGTGAAGCATCGGACTCTACAACTAGTGTCACAGAAATGGATCAAACCATTGACAGTAGGAAGAGTCAGTCTTATTATACTTAAGTCGGCATTGTGCCTTTTGTATTTAATTCCGATGCAATTTCTGTGTTTCATCGTCAATAAGAAGGTCCGAGGGAAACAGTAAACCTGAAGTTAAGCATCGGAATCTATAACTAGTGTCACAGGAATGGTTCAAAACATAGACAGTACGAAGAGTCAGTCTTCATGTACATAAGTCGGCATTGTGGCTTTTGTAATTAATTCTGATGCAATTTCTGTGTTTCATCGTCAATCTGAAGGTCAGAGGGATACAGTAAACCTGAAGTGAAGCATCGAAGTCTATAACTCGTGTCACAGCAATGGTTCAAAACATAGATAGTATGAAGAGTCAGTCTTCTTGTACTTAAGTCGGCATTGTGCCTTTTGTATTTAATTCCGATGAAATTTCTGCGTTTCATCGTCAATAAGAAGGTCAGAGGGATACAGTAAACCTGAAGTGAAGCATCGGACTCCAAAACTAGTGTCACAGTAATGGTTCAAAACATAGACAGTAGGAAGAACCAGTCTTCTTGTACGTAAGTCGGCATTGTGCCTTTTGTATTTAATTCCGATGCAATTTCTGTGTTTCATCGTCAATAAGAAGGTCCAAGGGATACAGTAAACCTGGAGTGAAACATCGGAATCTATAACTAGTGTCACAGGAATGGTTCAAAACATAGACAGTAAGAAGAGTCAGACTTCTCGTACTTAAGTCGGCATTGTGCCTTTTGTATTTAATTCCAATGCAATTACTGTGTTTCATCGTCAATAAGTAGGTCAGAGGGATACAATAAACCTGAAGTGAAGCATCGGAATCTATAACTAGTGTCACAGGAATATTTCAAAGCAAAGTCAGTAAGAAGAGACAGTCTTCTTGCACTTAAGTCGGCATTGTGCATTTTGTATTTAATTCCTTTGCCATTTCTATGTTTCATCGTCTATAAGAAAGTCAGAGGGATACAGAAAACCTGAAGTGAAGCATCGGAATCTATAGCTAGTGTCACAGGAATGGTTCAAACATAGTCAGTAAGAAGAGTCTGTCTTCTTGTCCTTAAGTCGGCATTGTGCCTTTTGTATTTAATTCCGATGCAATTTCTGTGCTTCATCGTCAATAAGATGGTCCAAGGGATACAGTACACCTGGAGTAAAGCATCGGAATCTATAACTAGTGTCACAGGAATGGTTCATAAACAGAGAGTAAGAAGAGTCAGTATTCTTGTACTTTAGTCGGCATTGTGCGGTTTGTATTTAATTCCGATGCAATTTCTGTGTTTCATCGTGAATAACAAGGTCCAAGGGATACAGAAAACCTCAAGTGAAGCATCGGAATCTATAACTAGTGCCACAGGAATGGTTCAAAACATAGACAGTAAGAAGAGTCAGTCTTCTTGCACTTAAGTCGGCATTGTGCATTTTGTATTTAATTCCTTTGCCATTTCTATGTTTCATCGTCTATAAGAAAGTCAGAGGGATACAGAAAACCTGAAGTGAAGCATCGGAATCTATAGCTAGTGTCACAGGAATGGTTCAAACATAGTCAGTAAGAAGAGTCTGTCTTCTTGTCCTTAAGTCGGCATTGTGCCTTTTGTATTTAGTTCCGATACAATTTTGTGTTTCGTCGTCAATAAGAATGTCCAAGCGATACAGTAAACCTGAAGTGAAGCATCGGAATCAATAACTAGTGTCACAGGAATGGTTCGAATCATTGTCTATAAGAAGAGTCGGTCTTCGTGTACTTAAGTCGGCATTGTGCCTTTTGTATTTAATTCCGATGAAATTTCTGTGTTTCATCGTCAATAAGAAAGTACAAGGGATACAGTAATCCTGAACTGAAGCATCGGAATCTATAACTGGTGCCACAGGAATGGTTCAAAACATAGGCAGTAGGAAGAGTCAGTGTTCTTCTACTTAAGTCGGCATTGTGCCTTTTGTATTTAATTCCGATGCAATTTCTGTGTTTCATCGTAAATAAGAAGGTCCAAGGGATACAGTAAACCTGAAGTGAAGCATCGGAATCTACAACTAGTGTCACAGGATTGGTTCAAAACATAGACAGTAAGAAGAGTCAGTCTTCTTGTACTTACGTCGGCATTGTGCCTTTTCTATTTAATACCGATGCAATTTCTGTGTATCATCGTCAATAAGAAGATCAGAGGGATTCAGTAAACCTGAAGTGAAGCATCGGAATCTATAACTAGTGTCACAGGAATGGTTCAAACATAGACAGTAAGAAGAGTCAGTCTTCTTGTACTCAAGTCGGCATTGTGCCTTTTGTATTTAATTGCGATGCAATATCTGTGTTTCATCGTCATTTAGAAGGTCCAAAGGATACAGTAAACCTAAAGTGAAGCATCGGAATCTATAACTAGTGTCACTGGAATGGTTCATAATATAGACAGTAAGAAGAGTCAGTCTTCTTGTACTTAAGTCGGCATTGTGCCTTTTGTATTTAATTCCGATGCAATTTCTGTGATTCATCGTCAATAAGAAGGTCCAAAAGATACAGTACACCTAAAGTGAAGCATCGGACTCTACAACTAGTGTCACAGAAATGGATCAAACCATTGACAGTAGGAAGAGTCAGTCTTATTATACTTAAGTCGGCATTGTGCCTTTTGTATTTAATTCCGATGCAATTTCTGTGTTTCATCGTCAATAAGAAGGTCCGAGGGAAACAGTAAACCTGAAGTTAAGCATCGGAATCTATAACTAGTGTCACAGGAATGGTTCAAAACATAGACAGTACGAAGAGTCAGTCTTCATGTACATAAGTCGGCATTGTGGCTTTTGTAATTAATTCTGATGCAATTTCTGTGTTTCATCGTCAATCTGAAGGTCAGAGGGATACAGTAAACCTGAAGTGAAGCATCGAAGTCTATAACTCGTGTCACAGCAATGGTTCAAAACATAGATAGTATGAAGAGTCAGTCTTCTTGTACTTAAGTCGGCATTGTGCCTTTTGTATTTAATTCCGATGAAATTTCTGCGTTTCATCGTCAATAAGAAGGTCAGAGGGATACAGTAAACCTGAAGTGAAGCATCGGACTCCAAAACTAGTGTCACAGTAATGGTTCAAAACATAGACAGTAGGAAGAACCAGTCTTCTTGTACGTAAGTCGGCATTGTGCCTTTTGTATTTAATTCCGATGCAATTTCTGTGTTTCATCGTCAATAAGAAGGTCCAAGGGATACAGTAAACCTGGAGTGAAACATCGGAATCTATAACTAGTGTCACAGGAATGGTTCAAAACATAGACAGTAAGAAGAGTCAGACTTCTCGTACTTAAGTCGGCATTGTGCCTTTTGTATTTAATTCCAATGCAATTACTGTGTTTCATCGTCAATAAGTAGGTCAGAGGGATACAATAAACCTGAAGTGAAGCATCGGAATCTATAACTAGTGTCACAGGAATATTTCAAAGCAAAGTCAGTAAGAAGAGACAGTCTTCTTGTCCTTAAGTCGGCATTGTGCCTTTTGTATTTAATTCCCATGCAATTTATGTGTTTCATCGTCTATAAGAAGTTCCAAGGGATACAGTATACCTGGAGTGATGCATCGGAATCTATAACTAGTGTCTCAGGAATTGTTCAAAGCATAGACAGTACGAAGAGTCAGTCTTCTTGTACATAAGTCGGCATTGTGGCTTTTGTATTTAATTCCGATGCAATTTCTGTGTTTCATCGTCAATAAGAAGGTCAGAGGGATCCAGTAAACCTGAAGTGAAGCATCGGAATCTATAATTAGTGTCACGTGAATGGTTCAAACCATAGTCAGTAAGTAGAGTCAGTCCTCTTGTCCTTAAGTCGGCATTGTGCCTTTTGTATTTAATTCCGATGCAATTTCTGTGTTTCGTCGGCAATATGGTCAGAGGGATACAGTAAACCTGAAGTGAAGCATCGGAATCTATAACTAGTGTCACAGCAATGGTTCAAAACATAGACAGTAGGAAGAGTCAGTATTCTTGTACTTAAGTCGGCATTGTGCCTTTTGTATTTAATTCCGATGGAATTTCTGTGTTTCATCGTCAATACGAAAGTCAGAGGGAAACAGTAAACCTAAAGTGAAGCATCGGAATCCAAAACTAGTGTCACAGGAATGGTTCGAAACATAGACAGTAGGAAGAACCAGTCTTCTTTTACGTTAGTTGGCATTGTGCCTTTTGTATTTAATTCCGATGCAATTTCTGTGTTTCATCGTCAATAAGAAGGTCCAAGGTATACTGTAAACCTGAAGTGAAGCATCGGAATCTATAACTAGTGTCACTGGGATGGTTCAAAGTATAGACAGTAAGAAGAGTCAGTCTTCTTGTACTTAAGTCGGCATTGTGCCTTTTGTATATAATTCCGATGCAATTTCTGTGATTCATCGTCAATAAGAAGGTCCAAAGGATACAGTAAACCTGAAGTGAAGCATCGGACTCTATAACTAGTGTCACAGAAATGGATCAAACCATTGACAGTAGGAGGAGTCAGTCTTCTTATACTTAAGTCGGCATTGTGCCTTTTGTATTTAATTCCGATGCAATTTCTGTTTTTCATCGTCAATAAGAAGGTCCAAGTGAAACAGTAAACCTGAAGTGAAGCATCGGAATCTATAACTAGTGTCACAGGAATGGTTCAAAACATAGACAGTACGAAGAGTCAGTCTTCATGTACATAAGTCGGCATTGTGGCTTTGGTATTTAATTCTGATGCAATTTCTGTGTTTCATCGTCAATAAGAAGGTCAGAGGGATACAGTAAACCTGAAGTGAAGCATCGGAATCTATAACTAGTGTCACAGGAATGGTTCAAAACATAGACAGTAAGAAGTGTGAGTCTTCTTGTACTTAAGTCGGCATTGTGCCTTTTCTATTTAATTCCGATGCAATTTCTGTGTTTCATCGTCAATAAGAAGGTCAGAGGGATACAGTAAACCTGAAGTGATGCATCGGACTCTATAACTAGTGTCACAGAAATGGTTCAAAACAAAGACAGTCGGAAGAGTCAGTCTTCTTTTCCTTAAGTCGGCATTGTGTCCTTTGTATTTAAATCCGATGCAATTTCTGTGTTTCATCGTCAATAATAAGGTCCAAGGGAAACAGTAAACCTGAAGTGAAGCATCGGAATCTATAACTAGTGTCACAGGAATGGTTCAAAACATAGACAGTACGAAGAGACAGTCTTCTTGTACTTAAGACGGCATTGTGCCATTTGTATTTAATTCCGATGCAATTTCTGTGTTTCATCGTCAATAAGAAGGTCCAAGGGACACAGTAAACCTGGAGTGAAGCATCGGAATCTATAACTAGTGTCACAGGAATGGTTCAATACATAGACAGTAAGATGAGTCAGTCTTCGTGTACTTCAGTCGGCATTTTGCCTTTAGTATTTAATGCCGATGCAATTTCTCTGTTTCATCGTCAATAAGAAGGTCCAAGGGATACAGGAAACCTGTAGTGAAGCATCGGAATCTATAACTAATGTCACAGGAATGGTTCAAAACATAGTCAGATAGAAGAGTCAGTCTTCTTGAACTTAAGTCGGCATTGTGCCTTTTCTATTTAATTCCGATGCAATTTCTGTGTTTCATCGTGAATAACAAGGTCCAAGGGATACAGTAAACCTTTAGTGGAGCATCGGAATCTATAACTAGTGTCCATGGAATGGTTCAAAACATAGACAGTAAGAAGAGTCAGTCTTCATGTACTTAAGTCGGCATTGTGCCCTTTGTATTTAACTCCGAAGCCTTTTCTGTGTTTCATCGTCTATAAGAAAGTCAGAGGGATACAGTAAACCTGAAGTGAAGCATCGAAATCTATACCTAGTGTCATATGAATGGTTCAAAACATAGTCAGTAAGAAGAGTCAGTCTTCTTGTCCTTAAGTCGGCATTGTGCCTTTTGTATTTAATTCCGATGCAATTTCTGTGTTTCATCGTCAATAAGATGGTCCAAGGGATACAGTAAACCTGGAGTAAGGCATCGGAATCTATAACTAGTGTCACAGGAATGGTTCAAAACATTGACAGTAAGAAGAGTCAGTCTTCTTGCACTTAAGACGGCATTGTGCGTTTTGTATTTAATTCTGATGCAATTTCTGTGTTTCATCGTCAATAAGTAGGTCCAAGGGATACAGTAAACCTCAAATGATGCATCGGAATCTATAACGGGTGTCACAGGGATGGTTCAAAACATAGTCAGTAGGAAGAGTCGGTCTTCTGTACTTAAGTCGGCATTGTGCCTTTTGTATTTAATTCCGATGCAATTTCTGTGTTTCATCGTCAATAAGAAGGTCCAAGCGATACAGTAAACCTGAAGTGAAGCATCGGAATCTATAACTAGTGTCACACTAATGGTTCAAAGCAGAGTCAGTAAGAAGAGTCAGTCTTCTTGTCCTTAAGTCGGCATTGTGCCTTATGTATTTAATTCCGATACAATTTTGTGTTTCATCGTCAATAAGAATGTCCAAGGGATACAGTAAACCTGAAGTGAAGCATCGGAATCTACAACTAGTGTCACAGGATTGGTTCAAAACATAGACAGTAAGAAGAGTCTGTCTTCTAGTACTTAAGTCGGCATTGTGCCTTTTCTACGTTATACCGATGCAATCTCTGTGTATCATCGTCAATGAGAAGGTCAGAGGGATACAGTAAACCTGAAGTGAAGTATCGGAATCTATAACTAGTGTCACAGAAATGGTTCAAAACATAGTCAGTAAAAAGAGTCAGTCTTCTTGAACTTAATTGGGCATTGTGCCTTTCGTATTTAATTCCGATGCAATTTCTGTGCTTCACCGTCAGTTAGAAGGTCGGAGGGATACAGTAAACCTGAAGTGAAGCATCGGAATCTATAACTAGTGTCACAGGAATGGTTCAAACATAGACAGTGAGAAGAGTCAATCTTCTTGTACTTAAGTCGGCATCGTGCCTTTTGTATTTCATTGCGATGCAGTTTCTGTGTTTCATCGTCAACAAGAAGGTCAGAGGGATCCAGTAAACCTGAAGTGAAGCATCGGAATCTATAATTAGTGTCACGTGAATGGTTCAAACCATAGTCAGTAAGAAGAGTCAGTCCTCTTGTCCTTAAGTTGGCATTGTGCCTTTTGTATTTAATTCCGATGCAATTTCTGTGTTTCGTCGGCAATATGGTCAGAGGGATACAGTAAACCTGAAGTGAAGCATCGGAATCTATAACTAGTGTCACAGCAATGGTTCAAAACATAGACAGTAGGAAGAGTCAGTATTCTTGTACTTAAGTCGGCATTGTGCCTTTTGTATTTAATTCCGATGGAATTTCTGTGTTTCATCGTCAATACGAAAGTCAGAGGGAAACAGTAAACCTGAAGTGAAGCATCGGAATCCAAAACTAGTGTCACAGGAATGGTTCAAAACATAGACAGTAGGAAGAACCAGTCTTCTTTTACGTTAGTTGGCATTGTGCCTTTTGTATTTAATTCCGATGCAATTTCTGTGTTTCATCGTCAATAAGAAGGTCCAAGGTATACAGTAAACCTGAAGTGAAGCATCGGAATCTATAACTAGTGTCACTGGGATGGTTCAAAGTATAGACAGTAAGAAGAGTCAGTCTTCTTGTACTTAAGTCGGCATTGTGCCTTTTGTATATAATTCCGATGCAATTTCTGTGATTCATCGTCAATAAGAAGGTCCAAAGGATACAGTAAACCTGAAGTGAAGCATCGGACTCTATAACTAGTGTCACAGAAATGGATCAAACCATTGACAGTAGGAGGAGTCAGTCTTCTTATACTTAAGTCGGCATTGTGCCTTTTGTATTTAATTCCGATGCAATTTCTGTGTTTCATCGTCAATAAGAAGGTCCAAGTGAAACAGTAAACCTGAAGTGAAGCATCGGAATCTATAACTAGTGTTACAGGAATGGTTCAAAACATAGACAGTACGAAGAGTCAGTCTTCATGTACATAAGTCGGCATTGTGGCTTTGGTATTTAAATCTGATGCAATTTCTGTGTTTCATCGTCAATAAGAAGGTCAGAGGGATACAGTAAACCTGAAGTGAAGCATCGGAATCTATAACTAGTGTCACAGGAATGGTTCAAAACATAGACAGTAGGAAGTGTGAGTCTTCTTGTACTTAAGTCGGCATTGTGCCTTTTCTATTTAATTCCGATGCAATTTCTGTGTTTCATCTTCAATAAGAAGGTCAGAGGGATACAGTAAACCTGAAGTGATGCATCGGACTCTATAACTAGTGTCACAGAAATGGTTCAAAACAAAGACAGTCGGAAGAGTCAGTCTTCTTTTCCTTAAGTCGGCATTGTGCCCTTTGTATTTAAATCCGATGCAATTTCTGTGTTTCATCGTCAATAAGAAGGTCCAAGGGAAACAGTAAACATGAAGTGAAGCATCGGAATCTATAACTAGTGTCACAGGAATGGTTCAAAACATAGACAGTACGAAGAGACAGTCTTCTTGTACTTAAGACGGCATTGTGCCATTTGTATTTAATTCCGATGCAATTTCTGTGTTTCATCGTCAATAACAAGGTCCAAGGGACACAGTAAACCTGGAGTGAAGCATCGGAATGTATAACTAGTGTCACAGGAATGGTTCAATACATAGACAGTAAGAAGAGTCAGTCTTCTTGTACTTAAGTCGGCATTGTGCCCTTTGTATTTAACTCCGAAGCCTTTTCTGTGTTTCATCGTCTATAAGAAAGTCAGAGGGATACAGTAAACCTGAAGTGAAGCATCGAAATCTATACCTAGTGTCATAGGAATGGTTCAAAACATAGTCAGTAAGAAGAGTCAGTCTTCTTGTCCTTAAGTCGGCATTGTGCCTTTTGTATTTAATTCCGATGCAATTTCTGTGTTTCATCGTCAATAAGATGGTCCAAGGGATACAGTAAACCTGGAGTAAGGCATCGGAATCTATAACTAGTGTCACAGGAATGGTTCAAAACATAGACAGTAAGAAGAGTCAGTCTTCTTGTACTTAAGACGGCATTGTGCCTTTTGTATTTAATTCTGATGCAATTTCTGTGTTTCATCGTCAATTAGTAGGTCCAAGGGATACAGTAAACCTCAAATGATGCATCGGAATCTATAACGGGTGTCACTGGGATGGTTCAAAACATAGTCAGTAGGAAGAGTCGGTCTTCTGTACTTAAGTCGGCATTGTGCCTTTTGTATTTAATTCCGATGCAATTTCTGTGTTTCATCGTCAATAAGAAGGTCCAAGCGATACAGTAAACCTGAAGTGAAGCATCGGAATCTATAACTAGTGTCACACTAATGGTTCAAAGCAGAGTCAGTAAGAAGAGTCAGTCTTCTTGTCCTTAAGTCGGCATTGTGCCTTATGTATTTAATTCCGATACAATTTTGTGTTTCATCGTCAATAAGAATGTACAAGGGATACAGTAAACCTGAAGTGAAGCATCGGAATCTACAACTAGTGTCACAGTATTGGTTCAAAACATAGACAGTAAGAAGAGTCTGTCTTCTAGTACTTAAGTCGGCATTGTGCCTTTTCTACGTTATACCGATGCAATCTCTGTGTATCATCGTCAATAAGAAGGTCAGAGGGATACAGTAAACCTGAAGTGAAGTATCGGAATCTATAACTAGTGTCACAGAAATGGTTCAAAACATAGTCAGTAAGAAGAGTCAGTCTTCTTGAACTTAATTGGGCATTGTGCCTTTCGTATTTAATTCCGATGCAATTTCTGTGCTTCACCGTCAATTAGAAGGTCAGAGGGATACAGTAAACCTGAAGTGAAGCATCGGAATCTATAACTAGTGTCACAGGAATGGTTCAAACATAGACAGTAAGAGGAGTCAATCTTCTTGTACTTAAGTCGGCATCGTGCCTTTTGTATTTCATTGCGATGCAGTTTCTGTGTTTCATCGTCAACAAGAAGGTCAGAGGGATACAGTAAACCGGAAGTGAAGCATCGGAATCTATAACTAGGGTCACAGGAATGGTTCAAAACATAGTCAGTAAGAAGAGTCAATCTTATTGTCCTTAAGTCGGCATTGTGCCTTTTGTATTTAATTCCGATGCAATTTCTGTGTTTCATCGTCAATAAGAAGGTCCAAGTGATACAGTAAACCTGAAGTGAAGCATCGGAGTCAATAACTAGTGTCACAGGAATGGTTCAAAACATAGTCAGTAAGAAGAGTCAGTCGTCTTGTACTTAATTCGGCATTGTGCCTTTCATATTAAATTCCGATGCAATTTCTGTGCTTCACCGTCAATAAGATGGTCACAGGGAAACAGTAAACCTGAAGTGAAGCATCGGAATCTATAACTAGTGTCACAGGAATGGTTCAAACATAGACAGTAAGAAGAGTCAGTCTTCTTGTACTTAAGTCGGCATTGTGCCTTTTGTATTTAATTCCGATGCAATTTCTGTGTTTCATCGTTCATAAGAAGGTCAGAGGGATACAGTAAACCAGAAGTGAAGCATCGGAATGTATAACTAGTGTCACAGGAATGGTTCAAACATAGTCACTAAGAAGAGTCAGCCTTCTTGTACTTAAGTCGGCATTGCGCCTTTTGTATGTAGTTCCGATGCAATTTCTGTGTTTCATCGTCAAAAAGAAGGTCCAAGGGATACAGTAAACCTGAAGTGAAGCATCGGAATCTATAACTAGTGTCACTGGAATGGTTCAAAATATAGACAGTAAGAAGAGTGAGTCTTCTTCTACTTTAGTCGGCATTGTGCCATTTGTATTTAATTCCGATGCAATTTCTGTGATTCATCGTCAATAAGAAGGCCAAGGGATACAGTAAACCTGAGGTGAAGCATCGGACTCTATAACTAGTGTCACAGAAATGGTTCAAAACATAGACAGTAGGAAGAGTCAGTCTTCTTATTCTTAAGTCGGCATTGTGCCCTTTGTATTTAAATCCGATGCAATGTCTGTGTTTCATCGTCAATGAGAAGGTCCAAGGGAAACAGTAAACCTGAAGTGAAGCATCGGAATCTATAACTAGTGTCACAGGAATGGTTCAAAACATAGACAGTCCAAAGAGACAGTCTCCCTGTACTTAAGTAGGCTTTGTGCCTTTTGTATTTAATTCCGATGCAATTTGTGTGTTTCATCGTCAATAAGAAGGTCTAAGGGATACAGGAAACCTGAAGTGAAGCATCGGAATCTACAACTAGTGACACAGGATTGGTTCAAAACATAGACAGTAAGAAGAGTCAGTCTTCTTGTACTTAAGTCGGCATTGTGCCTTTTCTATTTAATACCGATTCAATTTCTGTGTATCATCGTCAATAAGAAGATCAGAGGGATCAGTAAACCAGAAGTGAAGTATCAGAATCTATAACTAGTGTCACAGAAATGGTTCAAAACATAGTCAGTAAGCAGAGTCATTCATCTTGAACTTAATTGGGCATTGTGCCTTTCGTATTTAATTCCGATGCAATTTCTGTGCTTCACCGTCAATTAGAAGGTCGGAGGGATACAGTAAACCTGAAGTGAAGCATCGGAATCTATAACTAGTGTTACAGGAATGGTTCAAACATAGACAGTAATAAGAGTCAGTCTTCTTGTACTCAAGTCGGCATTGTGCATTTTGTATTTAATTCCTTTGCCATTTCTGTGTTTCATCGTCTATAAGAAAGTCAGAGGGATACAGTAAACCTGAAGTGAAGCATCAGAATCTATAACTAGTGTCACAGGAATGGTTCAAAACATAGTCAGTAAGAAGAGTCAGTCTTCTTGTACTTAAGTCGGAATTGTGCCTTTTGTATTTATTTCCGATGCAATTTCTGTGTTTCATCGTCAATAAGAAGGTCCACGGGATACAGTAAACCTCAAGTGAAGCATCGCAATCTATAACTAGTGTGACAGGAATGGTTCAAAACTTAGTCAGTAGAAAGAGTCGGTCTTCATGTACTTAAGTCGGCATTGTGCCGTTTGTATTTAATTCCGATGCAATTTCTGTGTTTCATCGTCAATAAGAAGGTCCAAGCGATACAGTAAACCTGAAGTGAAGCATCGGAATCAATAACTAGTGTCACAGGAATGGTTCAAATCATTGTCTTTAAGAAGAGTCGGTCTTCATGTACTTAAGTCGGCATTGTGCCTTTTGTATTTACTTCCGATGAAATTTCTGTGTTTCATCGTCAATAAGAAAGTACAAGGGATACAGTAAACCTGAAGTGAAGCATCGGAATCTATAACTGGTGTCACAGGAATGGTTCAAAACATAAACAATAGGAAGAGTCAGTGTTCTTGTACTTAAGTCGGCATTGTGCCTTTTGTATTTAATTCCGATGCAATTTCTGTGTTTCATCGTCAATAAGAAGGTCCAAGGGATACAGTAAACCTGAAGTGAAGCATCGGAATCTACAACTAGGGACACAGGATTGGTTCAAAACATAGACAGTAAGAAGAGTCTGTCTTCTTGTACTTAAGTCGGCATTGTGCCTTTTCTATTTAATACCGATGCAATTTCTGTTTATCATCGTCAATAAGAAGATCAGAGGGATTCAGTAAACCTGAAGTGAAGTATCGGAATCTATAACTAGTGTCACAGCAATGTTTCAAATCATAGACAGTAGGAAGAGTCAGTCTTCTTGTACTTAAGTCGGCAATGTGCCTTTTGTATTTAATACCGATGCAATTTCTGTGTTTCGTCGGCAATATGGTCAGAGGGATACAGTAATCCTGAAGTGAAACATCGGAATCTATAACTAGTGTCACAGCAATGGTTCAAAACATAGACAGTAGGAAGAGTCAGTCTTCTTGTACTTAAGTCGGCATTGTGCCATTTGTATTTAATTCCGATGCAATTTCTGTGTTTCATCGTCAATAAGAAAGTCAGTGGGATACAGTAAACCTCAAGTGAAGCATCGGAATCCAAAACTAGTGTCACAGGAATGGTTCAAAACATAGACAGTAGGAAGAACCAGTCTTCTTGTACGTTAGTCGGCATTGTGCCTTTTCTATTTAATTCCGATGCAATTTCTGTGTTTCATCGTCAATAAGAAGTTCCAAGGTATACAGTAAACCTGAAGTGAAGCATCGGAATCTATAACTAGTTTCACAGGAATGGTTCAAAGCATAGTCAGTAAGAAGTGTCAGTCATCTTGAACTTAATTGGGCATTGTGCTTTTCGTATTTAATTCCGATGCAATTTCTGTGTTTCATCGGCAATAAGGTCAGAGGGATACAGTAAACCTGAAGTGAAGCATCGGAATCAATAACTCGTGTCACAGCAATGGTTTAAACATAGACAGTAAGAAGAGTCAGTCTTCTTGTACTCAAATCGGCATTGTGACTTTTGTATTTAATTCCGATGCAATTTCTGTGATTCATCGTCAATAAGAAGGTCCAAAGGATACAGTAAACCTGAAGTGAAGCATCGGACTCTATAACTAGTGTCAGAGAAATGGATCAAACCATTGACAGTAGGAAGAGTCAGTCTCCTTATACTTAAGTCGGCATTGTGCCTTTTGTATTTAATTCCGATGCAATTTCTGTGTTTCATCGTCAATGAGAAGGTCCAAGGGAAACAGTAAACCTGAAGTGAAGCATCGGAATCTATAACTAGTGTCACAGGAATGGTTCAAAAAATAGACAGTACGAAGAGTCTGTCTTCATTTACATTATTCGGCATTCTGGCCTTTCTATTTAATTCTGATGCAATTTCTGTGTTTCATCGTCAATCAGAAGGTCAGAGGGATACAGTAAACCTGAAGTGAAGCATCGGAATCTTTAACTAGTGTCACAGGAATGGTTCAAAACATAGTCAGTAAGAAGAGTCAGTCTTCTTGTCCTTAAGTCGGCATTGTGCCTTTTGTATTTAATTCCGATGCAATTTCTGTGTTTCATGGGCAATAAGGTGAGAGGGATACAGGAAACCTGAAGTGAAGCATCGAAATCTATAAATCGTGTCTCAGCAATGGTTCAAAACATAGACAGTATGAAGGGTCAGTCTTCTTGTACTTAAGTCGGCATTGTGCCTGTTGTATTTAATTCCGATGCAATTTCTGTGTTTCATCGTCAATAAGAAGGTCAGAGGGATACAGTAAACCTGAAGTGAAGCTTCAGACTCCAAAACTAGTGTCACAGTAATGGTTCAAAACATAGACAGTAGGAAGAACCAGTCTTCTTGTATGTAAGTCGGCATTGTGCCTTTTGTATTTAATTCCGATGCAATTTCTGTGTTTCATCGTCAATAAGAAGGTCCAAGGGTTACAGTAAACCTGGAGTGAAGCATGGGAATCTATAACTAGTGTCACGTGAATGGTTCAAACCATAATCAGTAAGAAGAGTCAGTCCTCTTGTCCTTAAGTCGGCATTGTGTCTTTTGTATTTAATTCCGATGGAATTTCTGTATTTCGTCGGCAATATGGTCAGAGGGATACAGTAAACCTGAAGTGAAGCATCGGAATCTATAACTAGTGTCACAGCAATGGTTCAAAACATAGACAGTAGGGAAAGTCATTCTTCTTGTACTTAAGTCGGCATTGTGCCTTTTGTATTTAATTCTGATGCAATTTCTGTGTTTCATCGTCAATAAGTAGGTCCAAGGGATACAGTAAACCTCAAATGATGCATCGGAATCTATAACGGGTGTCACAGGGATGGTTCAAAACATAGTCAGTAGGAAGAGTCGGTCTTCTGTACTTAAGTCGGCATTGTGCCTTTTGTATTTAATTCCGATGCAATTTCCGTGTTTCATCGTCAATAAGAAGGTCCAAGCGATACAGTAAAAATGAAGTGAAGCATCGGAATCTATAACTAGTGTCACACTAATGGTTCAAAGCAGAGTCAGTAAGAAGAGTCAGTCTTCTTGTCCTTAAGTCGGCATTGTGCCTTATGTATTTAATTCCGATACAATTTTGTGTTTCATCGTCAATAAGAATGTCCAAGGGATACAGTAAACCTGAAGTGAAGCATCGGAATCTACAACTAGTGTCACAGTATTGGTTCAAAACATAGACAGTAAGAAGAGTCTGTCTTCTCTTACTTAAGTCGGCATTGTGCCTTTTCTACGTTATACCGATGCAATCTCTGTGTATCATCGTCAATAAGAAGGTCAGAGGGATACAGTAAACCTGAAGTGAAGTATCGGAATCTATAACTAGTGTCACAGAAGTGGTTCAAAACATAGTCAGTAAGAAGAGTCAGTCTTCTTGAACTTAATTGGGCATTGTGCCTTTCGTATTTAATTCCGATGCAATTTCTGTGCTTCACCGTCAATTAGAAGGTCAGAGGGATACAGTAAACCTGAAGTGAAGCATCGGAATCTATAACTAGTGTCACAGGAATGGTTCAAACATAGACAGTAAGAGGAGTCAATCTTCTTGTACTTAAGTCGGCATCGTGCCTTTTGTATTTCATTGCGATGCAGTTTCTGTGTTTCATCGTCAACAAGAAGGTCAGAGAGATACAGTAAACCGGAAGTGAAGCATCGGAATCTATAACTAGGGACACAGGAATGGTTCAAAACATAGTCAGTAAGAAGAGTCAATCTTATTGTCCTTAAGTCGGCATTGTGCCTTTTGTATTTAATTCCGATGCAATTTCTGTGTTTCATCGTCAATAAGAAGGTCCAAGTGATACAGTAAACCTGAAGTGAAGCATCGGAGTCAATAACTAGTGTCACAGGAATGGTTCAAAACATAGTCAGTAAGAAGAGTCAGTCGTCTTGTACTTAATTCGGCATTGTGCCTTTCATATTAAATTCCGATGCAATTTCTGTGCTTCACCGTCAATAAGATGGTCACAGGGAAACAGTAAACCTGAAGTGAAGCATCGGAATCTATAACTAGTGTCATAGGAATGGTTCAAACATAGACAGTAAGAAGAGTCAGTCTTCTTGTACTTAAGTCGGCATTGTGCCTTTTGTATTTAATTCCGATGCAATTTCTGTGTTTCATCGTTCATAAGAAGGTCAGAGGGATACAGTAAACCAGAAGTGAAGCATCGGAATCTATAACTAGTGTCACAGGAATGGTTCAAACATAGTCACTAAGAAGAGTCAGTCTTCTTGTACTTAAGTCGGCATTGCGCCTTTTGTATGTAGTTCCGATGCAATTTCTGTGTTTCATCGTCAATAAGAAGGTCCAAGGGATACAGTAAACCTGAAGTGAAGCATCGGAATCTATAACTAGTGTCACTGGAATGGTTCAAAATATAGACAGTAAGAAGAGTGAGTGTTCTTCTACTTTAGTCGGCATTGTGCCTTTTGTATTTAATTCCGATGCAATTTCTGTGATTCATCGTCAATAAGAAGGCCAAGGGATACAGTAAACCTGAAGTGAAGCATCGGACTCTATAACTAGTGTCACAGAAATGGTTCAAAACATAGACAGTAGGAAGAATCAGTCTTCTTATTCTTAAGTCGGCATTGTGCCCTTTGTATTTAAATCCGATGCAATGTCTGTGTTTCATCGTCAATGAGAAGGTCCAAGGGAAACAGTAAACCTGAAGTGAAGCATCGGAATCTATAACTAGTGTCACAGGAATGGTTCAAATCATAGACAGTACAAAGAGACAGTCTCCCAGTACTTAAGTAGGCTTTGTGCCTTTTGTATTTAATTCCGATGCAATTTGTGTGTTTCATCGTCAATAAGAAGGTCTAAGGGATACAGTAAACCTGAAGTGAAGCATCGGAATCTACAACTAGTGACACAGGATTGGTTCAAAACATAGACAGTAAGAAGAGTCAGTCTTCTTGTACTTAAGTCGGCATTGTGCCTTTTCTATTTAATACCGATTCAATTTCTGTGTATCATCGTCGATAAGAAGATCAGAGGGATCAGTAAACCAGAAGTGAAGTATCAGAATCTATAACTAGTATCACAGAAATGGTTCAAAACATAGTCAGTAAGCAGAGTCATTCATCTTGAACTTAATTGGGCATTGTGCCTTTCGTATTTAATTCCGATGCAATTTCTGTGCTTCACCGTCAATTAGAAGGTCAGAGGGATACAGTAAACCTGAAGTGAAGCATCGGAATCTATAACTAGTGCCACAGGAATGGTTCAAACAAAGACAGTAAGAAGAGTCAGTCTTCTTGTACTCAAGTCGTCATTGTGCATTTTGTATTTAATTCCTTTGCCATTTCTGTGTTTCATCGTCTATAAGAAAGTCAGAGGGATACAGTAAACCTTAAGTGAAGCATCAGAATCTATAACTAGTGTCACAGGAATGGTTCAAAACATAGTCAGTAAGAAGAGTCAGTCTTCTTGTACTTAAGTCGGAATTGTGCCTTTTGTATTTACTTCCGATGAAATTTCTGTGTTTCATCGTCAATAAGAAAGTACAAGGGATACAGTAAACCTGAAGTGAAGCATCGGAATCTGTAACTGGTGTCACAGGAATGGTTCAAAACATAAACAATAGGAAGAGTCAGTGTTCTTGTACTTAAGTCGGCATTGTGCCTTTTGTATTTAATTCCGATGCAATTTCTGTGTTTCATCGTCAATAAGAAGGTCCAAGGGATACAGTACACCTGAAGTGAAGCATCGGAATCTACAACTAGGGACACAGGATTGGTTCGAAACATAGACAGTAAGAAGAGTCAGTCTTCTTGTACTTAAGTCGGCATTGTGCCTTTTCTATTTAATACCGATGCAATTTCTGTTTATCATCGTCAATAAGAAGATCAGAGGGATTCAGTAAACCTGAAGTGAAGTATCGGAATCTATAACTAGTGTCACAGCAATGGTTCAAAACATAGTCAGTAAGAAGAGTCAGTCTTCTTGTCCTTAAGTCGGCATTGTGCCTTTTGTATTTAATTCCGATGCAATTTCTGTGTTTCATCGTCAATAAGAAAGTCAGTGGAATACAGCAAACCTCAAGTGAAGCATCGGAATCCAAAACTAGTGTCACAGGAATGGTTCAAAACATAGACAGTAGGAAGAACCAGTCTTCTTGTACGTTAGTCGGCATTGTGCCTTTTCTATTTAATTCCGATGCAATTTCTGTGTTTCATCGTCAATAAGAAGTTCCAAGGTATACAGTAAACCTGAAGTGAAGCATCGGAATCTATAACTAGTTTCACAGGAATGGTTCAAAGCATAGTCAGTAAGAAGTGTCAGTCATCTTGAACTTAATTGGGCATTGTGCTTTTCGTATTTAATTCCGATGCAATTTCTGTGTTTCATCGGCAATAAGGTCAGAGGGATACAGTAAACCTGAAGTGAAGCATCGGAATCAATAACTCGTGTCACAGCAATGGTTCAAACATAGACAGTAAGAAGAGTCAGTCTTCTTGTACTCAAATCGGCATTGTGACTTTTGTATTTAATTCCGATGCAATTTCTGTGATTCATCGTCAATAAGAAGGTCCAAAGGATACAGTAAACCTGAAGTGAAGCATCGGACTCTATAACTAGTGTCACAGAAATGGATCAAACCATTGACAGTAGGAAGAGTCAGTCTCCTTATACTTAAGTCGGCATTGTGCCTTTTGTATTTAATTCCGATGCAATTTCTGTGTTTCATCGTCAATGAGAAGGTCCAAGGGAAACAGTAAACCTGAAGTGAAGCATCGGAATCTATAACTAGTGTCACAGGAATGGTTCAAAAAATAGACAGTACGAAGAGTCTGTCTTCATGTACATAATTCGGCATTGTGGCCTTTCTATTTAATTCTGATGCAATTTCCGTGTTTCATCGTCAATCAGAAGGTCAGAGGGATACAGTAAACCTGAAGTGAAGCATCGGAATCTTTAACTAGTGTCACAGGAATGGTTCAAAACATAGTCAGTAAGAAGAGTCAGTCTTCTTGTCCTTAAGTCGGCATTGTGCCTTTTGTATTTAATTCCGATGCAATTTCTGTGTTTCATCGGCAATAAGGTGAGAGGGATACAGTAAACCTGAAGTGAAGCATCGAAATCTATAAATCGTGTCTCAGCAATGGTTCAAAACATAGACAGTATGAAGGGTCAGTCTTCTTGTACTTAAGTCGGCATTGTGCCTGTTGTATTTAATTCCGATGCAATTTCTGTGTTTCATCGTCAGTAAGAAGGTCAGAGGGATACAGTAAACCTGAAGTGAAGCTTCAGACTCCAAAACTAGTTTCACAGTAATGGTTCAAAACATAGACAGTAGGAAGAATCAGTCTTCTTGTATGTAAGTCGGCATTGTGCCTTTTGAATTTAATTCCGATGCAATTTCTGTGTTTCATCGTCAATAAGAAGGTCCAAGGGTTACAGTAAACCTGGAGTGAAGCATCGGAATCTATAACTAGTTTCACAGGAATGGTTCAAACATAGACAGTAGGAAGAGTCAGTCTTCTTGTCCTTAAGTCGGCATTGTGCCTTATGTATTTAATTCCGATGCAATTTCCGTGTTTCATCGGCAATAAGGTCAGAGGGATACAGTAAACCTGAAGTGAGGCATCGGAATCTATAACTAGTTTCTCAGGAATGGTTCAAAACATAGACAGTAGGAAGAGTCAGTCTTCTTGTACTTAAATCGGCATTGTGCCTTTTCTATTTAATTACGATGCAATATCTGTGTTTCATCGTCAATAACAAAGTCAAAGGGATACAGTAAACCTCAAGTGAAACATCGGAATCCAAAACTAGTGTCACTGGAATGGTTCAAAAAATAGACAGTAAGAAGAGTCAGTCTTCTTGTACTTAAGTCGGCATTGTGCCTTTTGTATTTAATTCCGATGCAATTTCTGTGATTCATCGTCAATAAGAAGGTCCAAAGGTTACAGTAAACCTGAAGTGAAGCATCGGACTCTATAACTAGTGTCACAGAAGTGGGTCTTCTTATACTTATGTCGGCATTGTGAGTTTTGTATTTAATTCCGATGCAATTTCTGTCTTTCATCGTCAATAAGAGGGTCAGAGGGATACAGTAAACCTGAAGTGAAGCATCGGACTCCAAAACTAGTGTCACAGGAATGGTTCAAAACATAGACAGTAGGAAGAACCAGTCTACTTGTTCGTAAGTCGGCATTGTGCCTTTTGTATTTAATTCTGATCCAATTTCTGTGTTTCATCGTCAATGAGAAGGTCCAAGGTATACAGTAAACCTGAAGTGAAGCATCTGAACCTATAAATAGTTTCACAGGAATGGTTCAAAACATAGTCAGTAAGAAGAGTCGGTCTTCTTGTGCTTAAGTCGGCATTGTGCCTTTTGTATTTAATTCCGATGCAATTTCTGTGTTTCATCGTCAATAAGAATGTCCAAGGGATACAATAAACCTGGAGTGAAGCATCGGAATCTATAACTAGTGTCACAGGAATGGTTCAAAACATAGACAGTAAGAAGAGTCAGTATTCTTGTACTTAAGTCGGCATTGTGCCTTTTCTATTTAATTCCGATGCCATTTATGTGTTTCATCGTGAATAACAACGTCCAAGGGATACAGTAAACCTGAAGTGAAGCATCGGAATCTATAACTAGTGTCACAGGAATGGTTCAAAACATAGTCAGTAAGAAGAGTCAGTCTTCTTGTCCTTAAGTCGGCATTGTGCCTTTTCTATTTAATTCCGATGCAATTTCTGTGTTTCATCGGCAATAAGGTGAGAGGGATACAGTAAACCTGAAGTGAAGCATCGGAATCTATAAATCGTGTCACAGCAATGGTTCAAAACATAGACAGTACGAATTGTCAGTCTTCTTGTAATTAAGTCGGCATTGTGACTTTTGTATTTAATTCCGATGCAATTTCTGTGTTTCATCGTCAATAAGAAGGTCAAAGGGATACAGTAAACCTGAAGTGAAGCTTCAGACTCCAAAACTAGTGTCACAGTAATGGTTCAAAACTTAGACAGTAGGAAGAACCTGTCTTCTTGTATGTAAGTCGGCATTGTGCCTTTTGTGTTTAATTCCGATGCAATTTCTGTGTTTCATCGTCAATAAGAAGGTCCAAGGGATACAGTAAACCTGGAGTGAAACATCGGAATCTATACCTAGTGTCACGTGAATGGTTCAAACCATAATCAGTAAGAAGAGTCAGACCTCTTGTCCTTAAGTCGGCATTGTGCCTTTTGTATTTAATTCCGATGGAATTTCTGTATTTCGTCGGCAATATGGTCAGAGGGATACAGTAAACCTGAAGTGAAGCATCGGAATCTATAACTAGTGTCACAGCAATGGTTCAAAACATAGACAGTAGGGAGAGTCACTCTTCTTGTACTTAAGTCGGCATTGTGCCTTTTGTATTTAATTCCGATGCAATTTCTGTGTTTCATCGTCAATAAGAAAGTCAGAGGGATGCAGTAAACCTCAAGTGAAGCATCGGAATCCAAAACTAGTGTCACAGGAATGGTTCAAATCATAGACAGTAGGAAGAACCAGTCTTCTTGTACGTTAGTCGGCATTGTGCCTTTTGTATTTAATTCCGATGCAATTTCTGTGTTTCATCGTCAATAAGAAGGTCCAAGGTATACAGTAAACCTGAAGTGAAGCATCGGAATCTATAACTAGTTTCACAGGAATAGTTCAAAACATAGACAGTAGGAAGAGTCAGTCTTCTTGTCCTTAAGTCGGCATTGTGCCTTATGTATTTAATTCCGATGCAATTTCTGTGTTTCATCGGCAATAAGGTCAGAGGGATACAGTAAACCTGAAGTGAAGCATCGGATTCTATAACTAGTTTCTCAGGAATGGTTCAAAACATAGACAGTAGAAAGAGTCAGTCTTCTTGTACTTAAATCGGCATTGTGCTTTTTCTATTTAATTACGATGCAATTTCTGTGTTTCATCGTCAATAACAAAGTCAGAGGGATACAGTAAACCTCAAGTGAAACATCGGAATCCAAAACTAGTGTCACAGGAATGGTTCAAAACATAGACAGTAGGAAGAACCAGTCTTCTTGTACGTTAGTCGGCATTGTGCCTTTTGTATTTAATTCCGATGCAATTTCTGTGTTTGATCGTCAATTAGAAGGTCCAAGGGATACAGTAAACCTGAAGTGAAGCATTGGAATCTATAACTAGTGTCACTGGAATGGTTCAAAAAATAGACAGTAAGAAGAGTCAGTCTTCTTGTACTTAAGTCGGCATTGTGCCTTTTGTATTTAATTCCGATGCAATTTCTGTGATTCATCGTCAATTAGAAGGTCCAAAGGTTACAGTAAATCTAAAGTGAAGCATCGGACTCTATAACTAGTGTCACAGAAGTGGATCAAACCATAGACAGTAGGAAGAGTCAGTCTTCTTATACTTAAGTCGGCTTTGTGCCTATTGTATTTAATTCCGATGCAATTTCTGTGTTTCATCGTCAATAAGAAGGTCCAAGGGAAACAGTCAACCTGAAGTGAAGCATCGGAATCTATAACTAGTGTCACAGGAATGGTTCAAAACATAGTCAGTAAGAAGAGTCAGTCTTCTTGTCCTTAAGTCGGCATTGTGCCTTTTTTATTTAATTCCGATGCAATTTCTGTGTTTCATCGGCAATAAGGTCAGAGGGATACAGTAAACCTGAAGTGAAGCATCGGAATCTATAAATCGTGTCACAGCAATGGTTCAAAACAAAGACAGTATGAAGAGTCAGTCTTCTTGTACTTAAGTCGGCATTGTGAGTTTTGTATTTAATTCCGATGCAATTTCTGTGTTTCATCGTCAATAAGAGGGTCAGAGGGATACAGTAAACCTGAAGTGAAGCATCGGAATCTCTTAACTAGTGTCACAGGAATGGTTCAAACATAGACAGTAAGAAGGGTCAGTCTTCTTGTCCTTAAGTCGGCATTGTGCCTTTTGTATTTAATTCCGATGCAATTTCTGTGTTTGATCGTCAATAAGAAGGTCCAAGGGATACAGTAAACGTGGAGTGAAGCATCGGAATCTATAACTAGAGTCACAGTAATGGTTCAAAACATACACTGGAAGAAGAGTCAATTCTCTTGTACATAAGCCGGCATTGTGCCTTTTGTATTTAATTCCGATGCAATTTCTGTGTTTCATCGTCAATAAGAAGGTCCAAGGGATACATTAAACCTGAAGTGAAGCATCGGAATCTATAACTAGTGTCACAGGAATGGTTCAAAGTATAGACAGTAAGAAGAGTCAGTCTTCTTGTACTTGAGTCGGCATTGTGTCTTTTGTATTTAATTCCGATGCAATTTCTGTGATTCATCGTCAATAAGAAGGTCCAAGGGATACAGTAAACCGGAAGTGAAGCATCGGACTCTATAACTAGTGTCACAGAAATGGATCAAATCATAGACAGTAGGAAGAGTCAGTCTTCTTATACTTAAGTCGGCATTGTGCCTTTTGTATTTAATTCCGATGCAATTTCTGTGTTTCATCGTCAATAAGAAGGTCCAAGGGATACAGTAAACCTAAAGTGAAGCATCGGAATCTATAACTAGTGACACAGGAATGGTTCAAATCATAGTCAGTAGGAAGAGTCGGTCATCATGTACTTAAGTCGGCATTGTGCCTTTTGTATTTAATTCCGATGCAATTTCTGTGTTTCATCGTCAATAAGAAAGTCCAAGGGATACAGTAAACCTGAAGTGAAGCATCGGAATCTATAACTAGTGTCACAGGAATGGTTAAAAACATAGTCAGTAAGAAGAGTCAGTCTTCTTGTCCTTAAATCGGCATTGTGCCTTTTGCATCTAATTCCGATGCAATTTTGTGTTTCATCGTCAATAAGAATGTCCAAGGGATACAGTAAACCTGAAGTGAAGCATCGGAATCTATAACTAGTTTCACAGGAATCGTTAAAAACATAGTCAGTAAGAAGAGTCAGTCTTCTTGTCCTTAAGTCGGCATTGTGCCTTTTGTATTTAATTCCGATGCAATTTCTGTGTTTCATCGGCAATAAGAAAGTACAAGGGATACAGTAAACCTGAAGTGAAGCATCGGAATTTATAACTAGTGTCACAGGAATGGTTCAAAACATAGACAGTAGGAAGAGTCAGTGTTCTTGTACTTAAGTCGGCATTGTGCATTTTGTATTTAATTCCGATGCAATTTTTGTGTTTCATCGTCAATGAGAAGGCCCAAGGGATACAGTAAACCTGAAGTGAAGCATCTGAATCCACAACTAGTGTCACAGGATTGGTTCAAATCATAGACAGTAAGAAGAGTCAGTCTTCTTGTACTTAAGTCGGCATTGTGCCTTTTCTATTTAATACCGATGCAATTTCTGTGTTTCATCGTCAATAAGGAGGTCAGAGGGATACAGGAAACCTGAAGTGAAGCATCAGAACCTATAACTAGTGTCACAGGAATGGTTTAAAACATAGTCAGAAAGAAGAGTCAGTCTTCTTGTACTTAATTGGGCATTGTGCCTTTCGTATTTAATTCCGATGCAATTTCTGTGCTTCACCGTCAATAAGAAGGTCAGAGGGATACAGTAAACCAGAAGTGAAGCATCGGAATCTCTTAACTATTGTCACAGGAATGGTTCAAACATAGACAGTAAGAAGAGTCAGTCTTCTTGTCCTTAAGTCGGCATTGTGCCTTTTGTATTTAATTCCGATGCAATTTCTGTGTTTGATCGTCAATAAGAAGGTCCTAGGGATACAGTTAACCTGGAGTGAAGCATTGGAATCTATAACTAGAGTCACAGTAATGGTTCAAAACATACACAGTAAGAAGAGTCAATTACCTTGTACATAAGTCAGCATTGTGCCTTTTGTATTTAATTCCGATGCAATTTCTGTGTTTCATCGTCAATAAGAAGGTCCAAGGGATACAGTAAACCTGAAGTGAAACATCGGACTCTATAACTAGTGTCACAGAAATGGATCAAAACATAGACAGTAGGAAGAGTCAGTCTTCTTTTACTTAAGTCGGCATTGTGCCTTTTGTATTTAATTCCGATGCAATTTCTGTGTTTCATCGTCAATAAGAAGGTCCAAGGGATACAGTAAACCTAAAGTGAAGCATCGGAATCTATAACTAGTGACACAGGAATGGTTCAAATCATAGTCAGTGGGAAGAGTCGGTCATCATGTACTTAAGACGGCATTGTGCCTTTTGTATTTAATTCCGATGCAATTTCTGTGTTTCATCGTCAATACGAAGGTCCAAGGGATACAGTAAACCTGAAGTGAAGCATCGGACTCTATAACTAGTGTCACAGAAATGGATCAAATCATAGACAGTAGGAAGAGTCAGTCTTCTTTAACTTAAGTCGGCATTGTGCCTTTTGTATTTAATTCCGATGCAATTTCTGTCTTTCATCGTCAATAAGAAGGTCCAAGGGATACAGTAAACCTGGAGTGAAGCATCGGAATCTATAACTAGAGTCACAGTAATGGTTCAAAACATTGACAGTAAGAAGAGTCTGTCTTCTTGTACTTAAGTTGTCATTGTGCCTTTTGTATTTAATTCCGATGCAATTTCTGTGTTTCATCGTCAGTAAGAAGGCCCAAGGGATACAGTAAACCTGAAGTGAAGCATCGGAATCTAGAACTAGTGTCACAGGAATGGTTCAAAGCATAGACACTAGGAAGAGTCAGTGTTCTTGTACTTAATTTGGCATTGTGCATTTTGTATTTAATTCCCACGCAATTTCTGTGTTTCATCGTCAATAAGAAGGTCCAAGGGATACAGTAAACCTGAAGTGAAGCATCGGAATCTACAACTAGTGTCACAGGATTGGTTCAAACATAGACAGTAAGAAGAGTCAGTCTTCTAGTACTTAAGTCGTTATTATGCCTTTTCTATTTAATACCGATGCAATTTCTGTGTTTCGTCGTCAATAAGAAGGTCAGAGGGATACAGTAAACCTGGAGTGAAGCATCGGAATCTATAACTAGAGTCACAGTAATGGTTCAAAACATTGACAGTAAGAAGAGTCAGTCCTCTTGTACTTAATTCGGCATTGTGCCTTTCGTATTAAATTCCGATGCAATTTCTGTGATTCACAGTCAATAAGAATGTCAGAGGGATACAGTAATCCTGAAGTGAAGCATCGGAATCTATAACTAGTGTCACAGGAATGGTTTAAACATACACAGTAAGAACAGTCAGTCTTCATGTACTTAAGTCGGCATTGTGCCTTTTGTATTTAATCCCGATGCAATTTCTGTGTGACATCGTCAATTAGATGGTCAGAGGGATACAGTAAACTGGAAGTGAAGCATCGGAATCTGTAACTAGTGTCACAGGAATGGTTCAAACCATAATCAGTTAGATGACTCAGTCTTCTTGTTCATAAGTCGTCATTGTGCCTTTTGTATTTAATTCCGATGCAATTTTGTGTTTCATCGTCAATAAAAATGTCCAAGGGATACAGTAAACCTGAAGTGAAGCATCGGAATCTATAACTAGTGTCACAGGAATGGTTCAAATCATTGTCAATGAGAAGAGTCGGCCTTCACGTACTTAAGTCGGCATTGTGCCTTTTGTATTTAATTCCGATGCAATTTCTGTGTTTCATCGTCAATAAGAAGGTCCAAGCGATACAGTAAACCGGACGTGAAGCACCGGAAACTATAACTAGTGTCACACTAATGGTTCAAAACAAAGTCAATAAGAAGAGTCAGTCTTCATATCCTTAAATCGGCATTGTGCCTTTTATATTTAATTCCGGTGCAATTTCTGTGTTTCATCGCCAATAAGAATGTCCAAGGGATACAGTAAACCTGAAGTGAAGCATCGGAATCTATAACTAGTGTCACAGGAATGGTTAAAATCATTGTCAATAAGAAGAATCTGTCTTGATGTACTTAAGTCGGCATTGTGCCTTTTGTATTTAATTCCGATGCCATTTCTGTGTTTCATCGTCAATAAGAAGGTCAGAGGGATACAGTAACCCTGAAGTGAAGCATCGGAATCTAAAACTAGTGTCATAGGAATTGTTCAAAACATAGAGAGCAGGAAGAGTCAGTCTTCTTGTACTTAAGTCGCCATTGTGCCTTTTGAATTTAATTCCGATGCAATTTCTGTGTTTCATCGTCAATAAGATGGTCCAAGGGATACAGTAAACCTGGAGTGAAGCATCGGAATCTATAACTAGTGTCACAGGGACGGTTCAAAACATAGACAGTAAGATGAGTCAGTATTCTTGTACTTAAGTCGGCATTGTGCTTTTTGTATTTATTTCCGATGCAATTTCTGTGTTTCATCGTCAATAAGAAGGTCCAAGGGATACTGTAAACCTCAAGTGAAGCATCGGAATCTGTAACTAGTGTCACAGGAATGGTTCAAATCGTTGTCAATAAGAAGAGTCGGTCTTCAGGTACTTAAGTCGGCATTGTGCCTTTTGTATTTAATTCCGATGCAATTTCTGTGTTTCATCGTCAATAAGAAAGTACAAGAGAAACAGTAAACCCGAAGTGAAGCATCGGAATCTATAACTAGTGTCACAGGAATGGTTCAAAACATAGACAGTAGGAAAAGTCAGTGTTCTTGTACTTAAGTCGGCATTGTGCCTTTTGTGTTTAATTAAGATGCAATTTCTGTGTTTCATCGCCAATAAGAAGGTCAAGGGATACAGTAAACCTGAAGTGAAGCATCGGAATCTACAACTAGTGTCACAGGATCGGTTCAAAACATAGACAATAAGAAGAGTCAGTCTTCTTGTACTTAAGTCGGCATTGTGCCTTTTCAATTTAATACCGATGTAATTTCTGTGTTTCATCGGCAATAAGAAGGTCAGAGGGATACAGTAAACCTGAAGTGAAGCACCGGAATCTATAACTAGTGTCACAGGAATGGTTCAAACATAGTCAGTAAGAAGAGTCAGTCTTCTTGTACTTAATTCGGCTTTGTGCCTTTCGTATTAAATTCCGGTGCAATTTCTGTGATTCTCCGTCAATAAGTACGTCTGAGGGATACAGTAAACCTGAAGTGAAGCATCGGAATCTATAACTAGTGTCACAGGAATGGTTCAAACATAGACATTAAGAAGAGTCAGTCTTCATGTACTTAAGTCGGCATTGTGCCTTTTGTATTTAATCCCGATGCAATTTCTGTGTTTCATCGTCAATAAGAAGGTCAGAGGGATACAGTAAACCGGAAGTGAAGCATCGGAATCTATAACTAGTGTCACAGGAATGGTTCAAAACATAGTCAGTAAGAAGAGTCAGTCTTCTTGTCCTCAAGTCGGCATTGTGCCTTTTGCATCTAATTCCGATGCAATTTTGTATTTCATCGTCAATAAGAATGTCCAAGGGATACAGTAAACCTGTAGTGAAGCATCGGAATCTATAACTAGTGTCACAGGAATGGTACAAATCATTGTCAATAAGAAGAGTCGGTCTTCATGTACTTAAGTCGGCATTGTGACTTTTGTATTTAATTCCGATGCAATTTCTGTGTTTCATCGTCAATAAGAAAGTACAAGGGATACAGTAAACCTGAAGTGAAGCATCGGAATTTATAACTAGTGTCACAGGAATGGTTCAAAACATAGACAGTAGGAAGAGTCAGTGTTCTTGTACTTAAGTCGGCGTTGTGCATTTTGTATTTAATTCCGATGCAATTTTTGTGTTTCATCGTCAAAAAGAAGGTCCAAGGGATACAGTAAACCTGAAGTGAAGCATCTGAATCCACAACTAGTGTCACAGGATTGGTTCAAAACATAGACAGTAAGAAGAGTCAGTCTTCTTGTACTTAATTGGGCATTGTGCCTTTCGTATTTAATTCCGATGCAATTTCTGTGCTTCACCGTCAATAAGAAGGTCAGAGGGATACAGTAAACCAGAAGTGAAGCATCGAAATCTCTTAACTAGTGTCACAGGAATGGTTCAAACATAGACAGTAAGAAGAGTCAGTCTTCTTGTCCTTAAGTCTGTATTGTGCCTTTTGTATTTAATTCCGATGCAATTTCTGTGTTTGATCGTCAATAAGAAGGTCCAAGGGATACAGTAAACCTGGAGTGAAGCATCGGAATCTATAAGTAGAGTCACAGTAATGGTTCAAAACATACACAGTAAGAAGAGTCAATTCTCTTGTACATAAGTCGGCATTGTGCCTTTTGTATTTAATTCCGATGCAATTTCAGTGTTTCATTGACAATAAGAAGGTCCAAGGGATACATTAAACCTGAAGTGAAGCATCGGAATCTATAACTAGTGTCACAGGAATGGTTCAAAGTATAGACAGTAAGTGAGTCAGTCTTCTTGTACTTGAGTCGGCATTGTGTCATTTGTATTTAATTCCGATGCAATTCCTGTGATTCATCGTCAATAAGAAGGTCCAAGGGATACAGTAAACCTGAAGTGAAGCATCGGACTCTATAACTAGTGTCACAGAAATGGATCAAATCATAGTCAGTAGGAAGAGTCGGTCATCATGTACTTAAGTCGGCATTGTGCCTTTTGTATTTAATTCCGATGCAATTTCTGTGTTTCATCGTCAATAAGAAGGTCCAAGGGATACAGTAAACCTGAAGTGAAGCATCGGAATCTATAACTAGTGTCACAGGAATGGTTAAAAACATAGTCAGTAAGAAGTGTCAGTCTTCTTGTACTTAATTGGGCATTGTGCGTTTCGTATGTAATTCCGATGCAATTTCTGTGCTTCACCGTCAATAACAAGGTCAGAGGGATACAGTAAACCTGAAGTGAAGCATCGGAATCTATAACTAGTGTCACAGGAATGGTTCAAACATAGACAGTAAGAAGAGTCAGTCTTCTTGTACTTAAGTCGCCATTGTGCCTTTTGTATTTAATTCTGAAGCAATTTCTGTGTTTCAACGTCAATTAGAAGGTCCAAGGGATACAGTAAACCTCAAGTGAAGCATCGGAATCTATAACTAGTGTCACAGGAATGGTTCAAATCATAGTCAGTAGGATGAGTCGGTCTTCATGTACTTAAGTCTGCATTGTGCCTTTTGTATTTAATTCCGATGCAATTTCTGTGTTTCATCGTCAATAGGAAAGTCCAAGGGATACAGTAATCCTGAAGTGAAGCATCGGAATCTATAACTAGAGTCACAGGAATGGTTCAAAACATAGACAGTATGAAGAGTCAGTCTTCTTGTACTTAAGTCGGCATTGTGCCTTTTGTATTTAATTCCGATGCAATTTCTGTGTTTCATCGTCAATAAGATAGTCCAAGGTATACAGCAAACCTGAAGTGAAGCATCGGAATCTATAACTAGTGTCACAGGAATGGTTCAGAACATAGTCAGTAAGAAGAGTCAGTCTTCTTGTTCTTAATTCGGCATTGTGCCTTTAGTATTTAATTCCGATGCAATATCTGTGTTTCATCGTCAATAAAAATGTCCAAGGGATACAGTAAACCTGAGGTGAAGCATCGGAATCTATAACTAGTGTCACAGGAATGGTTCAAATCATTGTCAATAAGAAGAGTCGGTCCTCATGTACTTAAGTCGGCATTGTGCCATTTGTATTTAATTCCGATGCAATTTCTGTGTTTCATCGTCAATAAGAAAGTACAAGGGATACAGTAAACCTGAAGTGAAGCATCGGACTCTATAACTAGTGTCACAGAAATGGATCAAAACATAGGCAGTAGGAAGAGTCGGTCTTCTTATACTTAAGTCAGCATTGTGCCTTTTGTATTTAATTCTGAAGCAATTTCTGTGTTTCAACGTCAATTAGAAGGTCCAAGGGATACAGTAAACCCGAAGTGAATCATTGGGATCTACAACTAGTGTCACAGGATTGGTTCAAAACATAGACAGTAAGAAGAGTCAGTCTTCTTGTACTTAAGTCCCCATTGTGCCTTTTCTATTTAATGCCGATGCAATTTCTGTGTTTCATCGTCAATAAGAAGGTCAGAGCCATACTGTAAACCTAAAGTGAAGCATCGGAATCTATAATTAGTGTCACAGGAATGGTTCAAAGCATAGTCAGTAAGAAGAGTCAGTCTTCTTGTACGTAATTGGGCATTGTGCCTTTCGTATTGAATTCCGATGCAATTTCTGTGTTTCATCGTCAACAAGAAGGTCAGAGGGATACAGTAAACCGGAAGTGAAGCATCGGAACCTATAACTAGTTTCACAGGAATGGCTCAAAGCGTAGACAGTAAAAAGAGTCAGTCTTCTTGTACTTAAGTCGGCATTGTGCCTTTTGTATTTAATTCCGATGCAATTTCTGTGTTTCATCGTCAATAAGAAGGTACAAGGGATACAGTAAACCTGAAGTGAAGCATCGGAATCTATAACTAGTGTCACCGGAATGGTTCAAAATATAGACAGTAAGAAGAGTCAGTCTTCTTGTACTTAAGTCGGCATTGTGAATTTTGTATTTCATTCCGATGCAATTTCTGTGTTTCATCGTCAATAAGAAGGTCCAAAGGATACAGTAAACCGGAAGTGAAGCATCGGACTCCATAACTAGTGTCACAGAAATGGATCAAAACATAGACAGTAGGAAGAGTAAGTCTTTTTATACTTAAGTCGGCATTGTGCCTTTTGTATTTAATTCCGATGCAATTTCTGTGCTTCATCATCAATAAGAAGGTCCAAGGGAAACAGTAAACCTGAAGTGAAGCATCGGAATCTATAACGAGTGTCACAGGAATGATTCAAAGCATAGACAGTATGAAGAGTCAGTCTTCATGTACATAAGTCGGCATTGTGGCTTTTGTATTTAATTCCGATGCAATTTCTGTGTTTCATCGTCAATAAGAAGGTCAGAGGGATACAGTAAACCTGAAGTGAAGCATCGGAATCTATAACTAGTGTCACAGGAATGGTTCAAATCATAGTCAGTAAGAAGAGTCAGTCTTCCTGTCCTTAAGTCGGCATTGTGCCTTTTTTATTTAATTCCGATGCAATTTCTGTGTTTCATCGGCAATAAGGTCAGAGGGACACAGTAAACCTGAAGAGAAGCATCGGAATCTATAACTAGTGTCACAGGAATGGTTCAAAGCATAGACAGTACGAAGAGTCTGTCTTCATGTACATAAGTCGGCATTGTGGCTTTTGTATTTAATTCCGATGCAATTTCTGTGTTTCATCGCCAATAATAAGGTCAGAGGGATACAGTAAACCTGAAGTGAAGAATCGGAATCAAAACTAGTTTCACAGGAATGGTTCAAAACATAGTCAGTAAGAAGAGTCAGCCTTCTTGTACTTAAGTCGGCATTGTGCCTTTTCTATTTAATTCCGATGCAATTTCTGTGTTTCATCGTCAATAAGAAGGTCCAAGGGATACAGTATACTTGGAGTGAAGCATCGGAATCTATAACTAGTGTCACAGGAATGGTTCAAGGCATAGTCAGTAAGAAGAGTCAGTCTTCTTGTCCTTAAGGCGGCATTGTGCCTTTTGTATTTAATTCTGATGCCATTTACGTGTTTCATCGGCAATAAGGTCAGAGGGATACAGTAAACCTGAAGTGAAGCATCGGAATCTATAACTAGTAACACAGGAATGGTTCAAAACATAGACAGTAAGAAAAGTCAGCCTTCTTGTACTTTAGTCCCCATTGTGCCTTTCCTATTTAATACCGATGCAATTTCTGTGTTTCATCGTCAATAAGAAGGTCAGAGGCATACTGTAAACCTAAAGTGAAGCATCGGAATCTATAACTAGTGTCACCGGAATGGTTCAAAATATAGACAGTAAGAAGAGTCAGTCTTCTTGTACTTAAGTCGGCATTGTGCCTTTTGTATTTCATTCCGATGCAATTGCTGTGTTTCATCGTCAATAAGAAGGTCCAAAGGATACAGTAAACCTGAAGTGAAGCATCGGACTCCATAACTAGTGTCACAGAAATGGATCAAAACATAGACAGTAGGAAGAGTCAGTCTTTTTATACTTAAGCCGGCATTGTGCCTTTTGTATTTAATTCCGATGCAATTTCTGTGTTTCATCATCAACAAGAAGGTCCAAGGGAAAACAGTAAACCTGAAGTGAAGCATCGGAATCTATAACTAGTGTCACAGGAATGGTTCAAAGCATAGACAGTACGAAGAGTCTGTCTTCATGTACATAAGTCGGCATTGTGGATTTGTATTTAATTCCGATGCAATTTCTGTGTTTCATCCTCAATAAGAAGGTCAGAGGGATACAGTAAACCTGAAGTGAAGCATCGGAATCTATAACTAGTGTCACAGGAATGGTTCAAATCATAGTCAGTAAGAAGAGTCAGTCTTCTTGTCCTTAAGTCGGCATTGTGCCTTTTTTATTTAATTCCGATGCAATTTCTGTGTTTCATCGGCAATAAGGTCAGAGGGATACAGTAAACCTGAAGTGAAGCATCGGAATCAAAACTAGTTTCACAGGAATGGTTCAAAACATAGTCAGTAAGAAGAGTCAGTCTTCTTGTACTTAAGTCGGCATTGTGCCTTTTCTATTTAATTCCGATGCAATTTCTGTGTTTCATCGTCAATAAGGTCAGAGGGATACAGTAAACCGGAACTGAAGCATCGGAACGTATAACTAGTGTCACAGGAATGGTTCAAATCGTAGACAGTAAAAAGAGTCAGTCTTCTTGTACTTAAGTCGGCATTGTGCCTTTTGTATTTAAATCTGATGCAAATTCTGTGTTTCATCGTCAATACGAAGGTCCAAAGGATACAGTAAACCTGAAGTGAAGCATCGGAATCTATAACTAGTGTCACCGGAATGGTTCAAAATATAGACAGTAAGAAGAGTCGGTCTTCTTGTACTTAAGTCGGCATTGTGCCTTTTGTATTTCATTCCGGTGCAATTTCTGTGATTCATCGTATAAGAAGGTCCAAAGGATACAGTAAACCTGAAGTGAAGCATCGGACTCCATAACTAGTGTCACAGAAATGGATCAAACATAGACTGCAGGAGGAGTCAGTCTTTTTATACTTAAGTCGGCATTGTGCCTTTTGTATTTAATTCCGATGCAATTTCTGTGTTTCATCATCAATAAGAAGGTCCAAGGGAAACAGTAAACCTGAAGTGAAGCATCGGAATCTATAACTAGTGTCACAGGAATGGTTCAAAGCATAGACAGTACGAAGTGTCAGTCTTCATGTACATAAGTCGGCATTGTGGCTTTTGTATTTAATACCGATGCAATTTCGGTGTTTCATCGTCAATAAGAAGGTACAAGGGATACAGTAAACCTGGAGTGAAGCATCGGAAGCTATAACTAGTGTCACAGGAATGGTTCAAAACATAGACGGTAAGAAGAGTCAGACTTCTTATACTTAAGTCGACATTGTGCCTTTTCTATTTAATTCGAAGCAATATCTGTGTTCATCGTCAATACGAAGGTCAGAGGGATACAATAAACCTGAAGTGAAGCATCGGAATCTATAACTAGTGTCACAGGAATGGTTCAAAACAAAGTCAGTAAGAAGAGTCAGTCATCTTGTCCTTAAGTCGGCATTGTGCCTTTTTTATTTAATTCCGATGCAATTTCTGTGTTTCATCGGCAATAAGGTCAGAGGGATACAGTAAACCTGAAGTGAAGCATCGAAATCTATAACTAGTGTCACAGCAATGGTTCAAAACATAGACAGTAGGAAGAGTCAGTCTTCTTGTACTTCAGTCGGCATTGTCCTTTTTTGTATTTAATTCCGATGCAATTTCTGAGTTTCATCGTCAATAATAAGGTCTGAGGGATAAAGTAAACCTGAAGTGAAGCATCGGAATCAAAACTAGTTTCACAGGAATTGTTCAAAACATAGTCTGTAAGAAGAGTCAGTCTTCTTGTACTTAAATCGGGATTGTGCCTTTGCTATTCAATTCCGATGCAATTTCTGTGTTTCATCGTCAATAAGAAGGTCCAAGGGATACAGTAAACCTGGAGTGAAGCATCGGAATCTATAACTAGTGTCACAGGAATGGTTCACAACATAGACGGTAAGAAGAGTCAGACTTCTTATACTTAAGTCGACATTGTGCCTCTTCTATTTAATTCCGAACCAATATCTGTGTTTCATCGTCAATAAGGTCAGAGGGATAGAGTAAAGCTGAAGTGAAGCATCGGAATCTATAACTAGTGTCACAGGAACGGTTCAAAGCATAGTCAGTAATAAGAGTCAGTCTTCTTGTCCTTAAGGCGGCATTGTGCCTTTTGTATTTAATTCTGTTGCAATTTCTGTGTTTCGTCGGCATTAAGGTCAGAGGGATAGAGTAAAGCTGAAGTGAAGCATCGGAATCTATAACTAGTGTCACAGGAATGGTTCAAAACATTGACAGTAGGAAGAGTCAGTCTTCTTGTACTTATGTCGGCATTGTGCCTTTTGTATTTAATTCGGATGCAATTTCTATGTTTCATCGTTAATAAGAAGGTCAGAGGGATACAGTAAACCTGAAGTAAAGCATCGGATTCTAAAACTAATGTCACAGGAATGGTTCAAAACATAGACAGTAGGAACAGTCAGTCTTCTGGTACTTAAGTCGGCATTGTGCCTTTTGTAATTAATTCCGATGCAATTTCTGTGTTTCATCGTCTACAAGAAAGTCAGAGGGATTGAGTAAACCTGAAGTGAAGCATCGGAATCCATAACTAGTGTCACAGGAATGTTTCAAATCATTGTCAATAAGATGAGTCGGTCTTCATGTATTTAAGTCGGCATTGTGCCTTTTGTATTTAAATCCGATGAAATTTCTATGTTTCATCGTCAATAAGATGGTTCAAGGGATACAGTAAACCTGAAGTGAAGCATCGGAATCCATAACTAGTGTCACAGGAATTTTTCAAAACATAGACAGTAGGAAGAGTCAGTGTTCTTGTACTTAAGTCGGCATTGTGCCTTTTGTATTTAATTCTGATGCAATTTCTGTGTTTCATCGTCAATAGAAGGTCCAAGGGATACCGTAAACCAGAAGTGAAGCATCGGAATCTACAACTAGTGTCACAGGATTGGATCAAAACATAGATAGTAAGAAGAGTCAGTCTTCTTGTACTTAAGTCGGCATTGTGCCTTTTCTATTTAATACCGATGCAATTTCTGTGTTTCATCGTCAATAAGAAGGTCAGAGGGATACAGTAAACCTGAAGTGAAGCATCGGAATCTACAACTAGTGTCACAGGAATGGTTCAAAACATAGTCAGTAAGAAGAGTCAGTCTTCTTGTACTTAATTCGGCATTACCCTTTCGTATTGAATTCCGATGCAATTTATGTGCTTCTCCGTCAATAAGAAGGTCAGAGGGATACAGTAAACCTGAAGTGAAGCAACGGAATCTATAACTAGTGGCACAGGAATGGTTCAAACGTAGACTGTAAGAAGTGTCTGTCTTCATGTACCTATGTCGGCATTGTGCCTTTTGTATATAATTCCGATGCAATTTCTGTGTTTCATCGTCAATATGAAGGTCAGAGGTATACAGTAAACCGGAAGTGAAGCATCGGAATCTATAACTAGTGTCACAGGAATGGTTCAAATCATAGTCCAGTAAGAAGAGTCAGTCTTCTTGTCCTTAAGTCGGCATTGTGCTTTTAGTATTTAATTCCGAATAATTATTGCTGTGCTTCATCGTCAATAAGAAGGTCCAAGGGATACAGTAAACCTTAAGTGAAGCATCGGAATCTATAACTAGTGTCACAGGAATGTTCAAACATAGACAGTAAGAAGAGTCAGACTTCTTGTACTTAAGTCGACTTTGTGCCTTTTCTATTTAATTCCGATGCAATTTCTGTGATGCATCGTCAATAAGAAGGTCAGAGGGATACAATAAACCTGGAGTGAAGCATCGGAATCTATAACTAGTGTCACTGGAATGGTTCAAAATATAGACAGTAAGAAGAGTCAGTCTTCTTGTACTTAAATCCGCATTGTGCCTTTTGTATTTAATTCCGATGAAATTTCTGTGTTTCATCGTCAATAAGAAGGTCCAAGGGATACAGTAAACCTGAAGTGAAGCATCGGAATCTATAACTAGTGTCACAGGAATGGTTCAAAACATAGACAGTAGGAAGGGATTAGTCTTCTTGTACTTAAGTCGGCATTGTGCCTTTCGTATCTAATTCCGATGCAATTTCTGTGTTTCATCGTCAATAAGAAGGTCAGAGGGATACCGCAAACCTGGAGTGAAGCATCGGAATCTATAACTAGTGTCACAGGAATGGTTCAAAACATAGACAGTAAGAGAAGTCAGTCTTCGTGTACTTAAGTCGGCATTCAGCCTTATGTATTTACTTCCGATGCAATTTCTGTGTTTCATCGTCAATAAGAAATTCCAAGGTTTACAGTAAACCTGAGGTGAAGCATCGGAATCTATAACTAGTGTCACAGGAATGGTTCAAAGCATAGTCAGTAAGAAGAGTCAGTCTTCTTGTACTTAAGTCGGCATTGTACCTTTTCTATTTAATTCTGATGCAATTTCTGTGTTTCATCGTCAATAAGAAGGTCAGAGGGATACAATAAACCTGAGTGAAGCATCGAATCTATAACTAGTGTCACAGGAATGGTTCAAAACAAAGTCAGTAAGAAGAGTCAGTCATCTTGTCCTTAAGACGGCATTGTGCCTTTTGTATTTAATTCCGATGCAATTTCTGTGTTTCATCGTCAATAAGATGGTCCAAGGGATACAGTATACTTGGAGTGAAGCATCGGAATCTATAACTAGTGTCACAGGAATGGTTCAAAGCATAGTCAGTAAGAAGAGTCAGTCTTCTTGTCCTTAAGGCGGCATTGTGCCTTTTGTATTTAATTGTGATGCATTTTCTGTGGTTTCATCGGCAATAAGGTCAGAGGGATACAGTAAACCCTGAAGTGAAGCATCGGAATCTATAACAAGTGTCACAGGAATGGTTCAAAACATTGACAGTAGGAAGAGTCAGTCTTCTTGTACTTAAGTCGGCATTGTGCCTTTTGTATTTAATTCCGATGCAATTTCTATGTTTCATCGTTAATAAGAAGGTCAGAGGGATACAGTAAACCTGAAGTGAAGCATCGGATTCTAAAACTAATGTCACAGGAATGTTTCAAATCATTGTCAATAAGAAGAGTCGGTCTTCATGTATTTAAGTCGGCATTGTGCCTTCTGTATTTAATTCCGATGAAATTTCTGTGTTTCATCGTCAATAAGATGGTTCAAGGGCTACAGTAAACCTGAAGTGAAGCATCGGAATCCATAACTAGTGTCACAGGAATTTTTCAAAACATAGACAGTTGGAGGAGTCAGTGTTCTTGTACTTAATTCGGCATTACCCTTTCGTATTGAATTCCGATGCAATTTATGTGCTTCACCGTTAATAAGAAGGTCAGAGGGATACAGTAAACCTGAAGTGAAGCATCGGAATCTGTAACTAGTGGCACAGGAATGGTTCAAACGTAGACAGTAAGAAGAGTCAATCTTCATGTACCTAAGTCGGCATTGTGCCTTTTGTATATAATTCCGATGCAATTTCTGTGTTTCATCGTCAATATGAAGGTCAGAGGTATACAGTAAACCGGAAGTGAAGCATCGGAATCTATAACTAGTGTCACAGGCATGGTTCAAACATAGACAGTAAGAAGAGTCAGACTTCTTGTACTTAAGTCGACTTTGTGCCTTTTCTATTTAATTCCGATGCAATTTCTGTGATGCATCGTCAATAAGAAGGTCAGAGGGATACAATAAACCTGGAGTGAAGCATCGGAATCTATAACTAGTGTCACTGGAATGGTTCAAAGTATAGACAGTAAGAAGAGTCAGTGTTCTTGTACTTAAGTCGGCATTGTGCCATTTGTATTTAATTCCGATGAAATTTCTGTGTTTCATCGTCAATAAGATGTTCCAAGGGATACAGTATACTTGGAGCGAAGCATCCGAATCTATAACTAGTGTCACGGGAATGGTTCAAAGCATAGTCAGTAAGAAGAGTCAGTCTTCTTGTCCTTAAGGCGGCATAGTGCCTTTTGTATTTAATTCTGATGCAATTTCTCTGTTTCATCGGCAATAAGGTCAGAGGGATACAGTAAACCTGAAGTGAAGCATCGGAATCTATAACTAGTGTCACTGGAATGGTTCAAAATATAGACAGTAAGAAGAGTCAGTCTTCATGTACCTAAGTCGACTTTGTGCCTTCTCTATTTAATTCCGATGCAATTTCTGTGATGCATCGTCAATAAGAAGGTCAGAGGGATACAATAAACCTGGAGTGAAGCATCGGAATCTATAACTAGTGTCACAGGAATGGTTCAAAATATAGACAGTAAGAAGAGTCAGACTTCTTGTACCTAAGTCGACTTTGTGCCTTTTCTATTTAATTCCGATGCAATTTCTGTGATGCATCGTCAATAAGAAGGTCAGAGGGATACACTAAACCTGGAGTGAAGCATCGGAATCTATAACTAGTGTCACTGGAATGGTTCAAAATATAGACAGTAAGAAGAGTCAGTCTTCTTGTACTTAAGTCGGCATTGTGCCTTTTGTATTTAATTCCGATGCAATTTCTATGTTTCATCGTTAATAAGAATGTCAGAGGGATACAGTAAACCTGAAGTGAATCATCGGATTCTAAAACTAATGTCACAGGAATGGTTCAAAACATAGACAGTAATAACAGTCAGTCTTCTTGTACTTAAGTCAGCATTGTGCCTTTTGTAATTAATTCCGATGCAATTTCTGTGTTTCATCGTCTACAAGAAGATCAGAGGGATTGAGTAAACCTGAAGTCAAGCATCGGAATCCATAACTAGTGTCACAGGAATGTTTCAAATCATTGTCAATAAGAAGAGTCGGTCTTCATGTATTTAAGTCGGCATTGTGCCTTTTGTATTTAATTCCGATGAAATATCTGTATTTCATCGTCAATAAGATGGTTCAAGGGATACAGTAAACCTGAAGTGACGCATCGGAATCCATAACTAGTGTCACAGGAATTTTTCAAACATAGACAGTAGGAAGAGTCAGTGTTCTTATACTTAAGTCGGCATTGTGCCTTTTGTATTTAATTCTGATGCAATTTCTGTGTTTCATCGTCAATAAGATGGTCCAAGGGATACAGTAAACCAGAAGTGAAGCATCGGAATCTACAACTAGTGTCACAGGATTGGATCAAAATATAGACAGTAAGAAGAGTCAGTCTTCTTGCACTTAAGTCGGCATTGTGCCTTTTCTATTTAATACCGATGCAATTTCTGTGTTTCATCGTCAATAAGTAGGTCAGAGGGATACAGTAAACCTGAAGTGAAGCATCGGAATCTATAACTAGTGTCACAGGAATGGTTCAAAACATAGTCAGTAAGAAGAGTCAGTCTTCTTGTACTTAATTCGGCATTACCCTTTCGTATTGAATTCCGATGCAATTTATGTGCTTCACCGTCAATAAGAAGGTCAGAGGGATACAGTAATCCTGAAGTGAAGCATCGGAATCTATAACTAGTGGCACAGGAATGGTTCAAACGTAGACAGTAAGAAGAGTCAGTCTTCATGTACCTAAGTCGGCATTGTGCCTTTTGTATATAATTCCGATGCAATTTCTGTGTTTCATCGTCAATATGAAGGTCAGAGGTATACAGTAAACCGGAAGTGAAGCATCGGAATCTATAACTAGTGTCACCGGAATGGTTCAAACATAGACAGTAAGAAGAGTCAGACTTCTTGTACTTAAGTCGGCATTGTGCTTTTGTATTTAATTCCGATGAAATTTCTGTGTTTTATCGTCAATAAGAAGATCCAAGGGATACAGTAAACCTGAAGTGAAGCTTCGGACTCTATAACTAGTGTCACAGAAATGGTTCAAAACATAGACAGTAGAAGAGTCAGTCTTCTTGTACTTAAGTCGTTATTGTGCCTTTTGTATTTAATTCCGATGGAATTTCTGTAATTCTTCGTCAATGAGAAGGTCCAAGAGAAACAGTATACCTGAAGTGAAGCATCGGAATCTATAACTAGTGTCACAGGAATGGTTCAAAACATAGTCAGTAAGAAGAGTCAGTTTTCTTGTCCTTAAGTCGGCATTGTGCCTTTTGTATTTAATTCCGATCCAATTTCTGTGTTTCATCGGCAATAAGGTCAGAGGGATACAGTGAACCTGAAGTGAAGATTCGGAATCTATAACTAGTGTCACAGGAATGGTTCAAAACATAGACAGTAGGAAGAATCAGTCTTCTTGTACTTAAGTCGGCATTGTGCCTTTTGTAATTATTTCCGATGCCATTTCTGTGTTTCATCGTCAATAAGAAAGTCAGAGTGATACAGTAAACCAGATGTGAAGCATCAGAATCAATAACTAGTGTCACAGGAATGGTTCAAAACATAGTCTGTAAGAAGATTCAGTCTTCTTGTACTTAAGTCGGCATTGTGCCTTTTGTATTTAATTCTGATGCAATTTCTGTGTTTCATCGTCAATAAGAAGGTCCAAGGGATACAGTTAACCTGCAGTGAAGCATCGGAATCTATAAGTAGTGTCACAGGGACGGTACAAAACATAGACAGTAAGATGAGTCAGTATTCTTGTACTTAAGTCGGCATTGTGCTTTTTGTATTTATTTCCGATGCAATTTCTGTGTTTCATCGTCAATAAGAAGGTCCAATGGATACAGTAAACCTCAAGTGAAGCATCGGAATCTATAACTAGTGTCACAGGAATGGTTCAAATCATAGTCAGTAGTAAGAGTCGGTCTTCATGTACTTAAGTCGGCATTGTGCCATTTAATATGTAATTCCGATGCAATTTCAGGGTTTCATCGTCAATAAGAAGGTAGAAGGGATACAGTAGATCTGAAGTGAAGCATCGGAATCTATAACTAGTGTCACAGGAATGGATCAAACATAGACAGTAGGAAGAGTCAGTCTTCTTGTACTTAAGTCGGCATTGCCCCCTTTCTATTTAATTCCGATGCAATTTCTGTGTTTCATCGTCAATAAGAAGGTCCAAGGGATACAGTAAACCTTGAGTGTAGCATCGGAATCTATATCTAGTGTCACAGGAATGGTTCAAATCATAGACAGTAAGAAGAGTCAATCTTCGTATACTTAAGTCGGCATTTTGCTCTTTGTATTTAATTCCGATGCAATTTCCGTGCTTCATCGTCAATAAGAAGGTCCAAGGGATACAGTAAACCTGAAGTGAAGCATCGGAATCTATAACTAGTGTCACAGGAATGGTTCAAAACAAAGTCAGTAAAAAGAGTCAGTCATCTTGTCCTTAAGTCGGCATTGTGCTTTTGTATTTACTTCCGATGCAATTTCTGTGTTTCATCGTCAATAAGATGGTCCAAGGGATACAGTATACTTGGAGTGAAGCATCGGAATCTATAACTAGTGTCACAGGAATGGTTCATAGCATAGTCAGTAAGAAGAGTCAGTCTTCTTGTCCTTAAGGCGGCATTGTGCCTTTTGTATTTAATTCTGATGCAATTTCTGTGTTTCATCGGCAATAAGGTCAGAGAGATACAGTAAACCTGAAGTGAAGCATCGGAATCTATAACTAGTGTCACAGGAATGGCTCAAAACATTGACAGTAGAAAGGGTCAGTCTTCTTGTACTTAAGTCGGCATTGTGCCTTTTGTATTTAATTCCTATGCAATTTCTATGTTTCATCGTTAATAAGAAGGTCAGAGGGATACAGTAAACCTGAAGTGAAGCATCGGATTCTAAAACTAATGTCACAGGAATGGTTCAAAACATAGACAGTAGGAACAGTCCGTCTTCTTGTACTTAAGTCGGAATTGTGCCTTTTGTAATTAATTCCGATGCAATTTCTGTGTTTCATCATCTACAAGAAGGTCAGAGGGATTGAGTTAACCTCGAGTGAAGCATCGGAATCCATAACTAGTGTCACAGGAATGTTTCAAATCATTGTCAATAAGAAGAGTCGGTCTTCATGTATTTAAGTCGGCATTGTGCCTTTTGTATTTAATTCCGATGAAATCTCTGTGTTTCATCGTCAATTAGATGGTTCAAGGGATACAGTATACCTGAAGTGAAGCATCGGAATCCATAACTAGTGTCACAGGATTTTTTCAAAACATAGACAGTAGGAAGAGTCAGTGTTCTTGTACTTAAGTCGGCATTGTGCCTTTTCTATTTAATTCCGATGCAATTTCTGTGTTTCTTCGTCAATAAGAAGGTCCAAGGGATACAGTAAACCTGGAGTGAAGCATCTGAATCTATAACTAGTGTCACAGGAATGGTTCAAAACATAGACGGTAAGAAGAGTCAGACTTCTTATACTTAAGTCGACATTGAGCCTTTTCTATTTAATTCCGAAGCAATTTCTGTGTTTCATCGTCAATAAGAAGGTCCAAGGGATTCAGTAAACCAGAAGTGAAGCATCGGAATCTACAACTAGTGTCACAGGATTGGATCAAAACGTAGACAGTAAGAAGAGTCAGTCTTCTTGTACTTAAGTCGGCATTGTGCCTTTTCTATTTAATACCGATGCAATTTCTGTGTTTCATCGTCAATAAGAAGGTCAGAGGGATACAGTAAACCTGAAGTGAAGCATCGGAATCTATAACTAGTGTCACAGGAATGGTTCAAATCATAGTCAGTAAGAAGAGTCAGTCTTCTTGTACTTAATTCGGCATTACCCTTTCGTATTGAATTCCGATGCAATTTGTGTGCTTCACCGTCAATAAGAAGGTCAGAGGTATACAGTAAACCTGAAGTGAAGCATCGGAATCTATAACTAGTGGCACAGGAATGGTTCAAACGTAGACAGGAAGAAGAGTCAGTCTTCATGTACCTAAGTCGGCGTTGTGCCTTTTGTATATAATTCCGATGCAATTTCTGTGTTTCGTCGTCAATATGAAGGTCGGAGGTATACAGTAAACCGGAAGTGAAGCATCGGAATCTATAACTAGTGTCACAGGAATGGTTCAAACCATAGCCAGTAAGAAGAGTCAGTCTTCTTGTCCTTAAGTCGGCATTGTGCCTTTAGTATTTAATTCCGAATTAATTTCTGTGTTTCATCGTCAATAAGAAGGTCCAAGGGATGCAGTAAACCTGGAGTAAAGCATCGGAATCTATAACTAGTGTCACAGGAATGGTTCAAACATAGACAGTAAGAAGAGTCAGACTTCTTGTACTTAAGTCGACTTTGTGCCTTTTCTATTTAATTCCGATGCAATTTCTGTGATGCATCGTCAATAAGAAGGTCAGAGGGATACAATAAACCTGGAGTGAAGCATCGGAATCTATAACTAGTGTCACTGGAATGGTTCAAAATATAGACAGTAAGAAGAGTCAGTCTTCTTGTACTTAAGTCAGCATTGTGCCTTTTGTATTTAATTCCGATGAAATTTCTGTGTTTCATCGTCAATAAGAAGGTCCAAGGGATACAGTAAACCTGAAGTGAAGCATCGGAATCTATAACTAGTGTCACAGGAATGATTCAAAACATAGACCGTAGGAAGGGTCAGTCTTCTTGTACTTAAGTCAACATTGTGCCTTTCGTATCTAATTCCGATGCAATTTCTGTGTTTCATCGTCAATAAGAAAGTCAGAGGTATACGGCAAACCTGGAGTGAAGCATCGGAATCTATAACTAGTGTCACAGGAATGGTTCAAAACATAGACAGTAAGAAAAGTCAGTCTTCGTGTACCTAAGTCGGCATTCAGCCTCTTGTATTTACTTCCGATGCAATTTCTGTGTTTCATCGTCAATAAGAAGGTCCAAGGGATACAGTAAACCTGGAGTGAAGCATCGGAATCTATAACTAGTGTCACAGGAATGGTTCAAAGCATAGACAGTAAGAAGAGTCAGACTTCGTGTACTTAAGTCGGCATTGTGCCTTTTATATTTAATTCCGATGCTATTTCTATGATTCATCGACAATAAGAAGGCCCAAGGGTTACAGAAAACTGGACTAAAGCATCGGACTCTATAACTAGTGTCACAGAAATGGTTCAAACCATAGACAGTAGAAGAGTCAGTCTTCTTGTACTTAAGTCGTTATTGTGCCTATTGTATTTAATTTCGATGGAATTTCTGTGTTTCATCGTCAATAAGAAGGTCCAAGAGAAACAGTATACCTGAAGTGCAGCATCGGAATCTATAACTAGTGTCACAGGAATGGTTCAAAACATAGTCAGTAAGATGAGACAGTCTTCTTGTCCTTAAGTCGGCATTGTGCCTTTTGTATTTAATTCCGATCCAATTTCTGTGTTTCATCGGCAATAAGGTCAGAGGGATACAGTAAACCTGAAGTGAAGCTTAGGGAATCTATAACTAGTGTCACAGGAATGGTTCAAAACATAGACAGTAGGAAGAATCAGTCTTCTTGTACTTAAGTCGGCATTGTGCCTTTTGTAATTAATTCCGACGCCATTTCTGTGTTTCATTGACAATAAGAAGGTCAGAGGGATACAGTAAACGTGAAGTGAAGCATCGGATTCCAATACTAATGTCACAGGAATGGTTCAAAACATAGACAGTAGGAAGAGTCAGTCTTCTTGTACTTAAGTTGGCACTGTGCCTTTTGTATTTAATTCCGATGCAATTTCTGTGTTTCATCGTCAATAAGAAAGTCAGAGGGATACAGTAAACCAAATGTGAAGCATCAGAATCAATAACTAGTGTCACAGGAATGGTTCAAAACATAGTCTGTAAGAAGATTCAGTCTTCTTGTACTTAAGTCGGCATTGTGCCTTTTGTATTTAATTCTGATGCAATTTCTGTGTTTCATCGTCAATAAGAAGGTCCAAGGGATACAGTAAACCTGCAGTGAAGCATCGGAATCTATAAGTAGTGTCACAGGGACGGTACAAAACATAGACAGTAAGATGAGTCAGTATTCTTGTACTTAAGTCGGCATTGTGCTTTTTGTATTTATTTCCGATGCAATTTCTGTGTTTCATCGTCAATAAGAAGGTCCAAGGTATACCGTAAACCTAAAGTGAAGCATCGGAATCTATAACTAGTGTCACAGGAATGGTTCAAATCATAGTCAGTAGTAAGAGTCGGTCTTCATGTACTTAAGTCGGCATTGTGGCTTTTCTATTTATTTCCGATGCAATTTCTGTGTTTCATCGTCAATAAGAAGGTAAAAGGGATACAGTAAACCTGCAGTGAAGCATCGGAATCTATAAGTAGTGTCACAGGGACGGTACAAAACATAGACAGTAAGATGAGTCAGTATTCTTGTACTTAAGTCGGCATTGTGCTTTTTGTATTTAATTCCGATGCAATTTCTGTGTTTCATCGTCAATAAGATGGTCCAAGGGATACAGTATACTTGGAGTGAAGCATCGGAATCTATAACTAGTGTCACAGGAATGGTTCAAAACATAGACGGTAAGAAGAGTCAGACTTCTTATACTTAAGTCGACATTGTGCCTTTTCTATGTAATTCCGAAGCAATTTCTGTGTTTCATCGTCAATAAGAAGGTCAGAGGGACACAATATACCTGAAGTGAAGCATCGGAATCTATAACTAGTGTCACAGGAATGGTTCAAAACAAAGTCAGTAAGAAGAGTCAGTCATCTTGTCCTTAAGTGGGCATTGTGCCTTTTGTATTTAATTCCGATGCAATTTCTGTGTTTCATCGTCAATAAGATGGTCCAAGGGATACAGTAAACCTGAAGTGAAGCATCGGAATCTATAACTAGTGTCACAGGAATGGTTCAAAACATTGACAGTAGGAAGAGTCAGTCTTCTTGTACTTAAGTCGGCATTGTGCCTTTTGTATTTAATTCCTTTGCAATTTCTATGTTTCATTGTTAATAAGAAGGTCAGAGGGATACAGTAAACATGAAGTGAAGCATCAGATTCTAAAACTAATGTCACAGGAATGGTTCAAAACATAGACAGTAGGAACAGTCCGTCTTCTTGTACTCAAGTCGGCATTGTGCCTTTTGTAATTAATTCCGATGCAATTTCTGTGTTTCATCATCTACAAGAAGGTCAGAGGGATTGAGTTAACCTGAAGTGAAGCATCGGAATCCATAACTAGTGTCACAGGAATGTTTCAAATCATTGTCAATAAGAAGAGTCGGTCTTCATGTATTTAAGTCGGCATGGTGCCTTTTGTATTTAATTCCGATGAAATTTCTGTGTTTCATCGTCAATTAGATGGTTCAAGAGATACACTAAACCTGAAGTGAAGCATCGGAATCCATAACTAGTGTCACAGGAATTTTTCAAATCATAGACAGTAGGAAGAGTCAGTGTTCTTGTACTTAAGTCGACATTGTGCCTATTCTATTTAATTCCGAAGCAATTTCTGTGTTTCATCGTCAATAAGAAGGTCCAAGGGATACAGTAATCCAGAAGTGAAGCATCGGAATCTACAACTAGTGTCACAGGATTGGATCAAAACATAGACAGTAAGAAGAGTCAGTCTTCTTGTACTTAAGTCGGCATTGTGCCTTTTCTATTTAATACCGATGCAATTTCTGTCTTTCATCGTCAATAAGAAGGCAGAGGGATACAGTAAACCTGAAGTGAAGCATCGGAATCTATAACTAGTGTCACAGGAATGGTTCAAAACATAGTCTGTAAGAAGAGTCAGTCTTCTTGTACTTAATTCGGCATTACCCTTTCGTATTGAATTCCGATGCAATTTGTGTGCTTCACCGTCAATAAGAAGGTCAGAGGGATACAGTAAACCTGAAGTGAAGCATCGGAATCTATAACTAGTGGCACAGGAATGGTTCAAACGTAGACAGTAAGAAGAGTCAGTCTTCATGTACCTAAGACGGCATTGTGCCTTTTGTATATAATTCCGATGCAATTTCTGTGTTTCGTCGTCAATATGAAGGTCAGAGGTATACAGTAAACTGGAAGTGAAGCATCGGAATCTATAACTAGTGTCACAGGAATGGTTCAAACCATAGCCAGTAAGAAGAGTCAGTCTTTTTGTCCGAAAGTCGGCATTGTGCCTTTAGTATTTAATTCCGAATTAATTTCTGTATTTCATCGTCAATAAGAAGGTCCAAGGGATGCAGTAAACCTGGAGTAAAGCATCGGAATCTATAACTAGTGTCACTGGAATTGTTCAAACATAGACAGTAGGAAGAGTCAGACTTCTTGTACTTAAGTCGACTTTGTGCCTTTTCTATTTAATTCCGATGCAATTTCTGTGATGCATCGTCAATAAGAAGGTCAGAGGGATACAATAGACCTGGAGTGAAGCATCGGAATCTATAACTAGTGTCACTGGAATGGTTCAAAATATAGACAGTAAGAAGAGTCAGTCTTCTTGTACTTAAGTCGGCATTGTGCCTTTTGTAATTAATTCCGATGCCATTTCTGTGTTTCATCGACAATAAGAAGGTCAGAGGGATACAGTAAACTTGAAGTGAAGCATCGGAATCCAAAACTAATGTCACAGGAATGGTTCAAAACATAGTCTGTAAGAAGATTCAGTCTTCTTGTACTTAAGTCGGCATTGTGCCTTTTGTATTTAATTCTGATGCAATTTCTGTGTTTCTTCGTCAATAAGAAGATCCAAGGGATACAGTAAACCTGCAGTGTAGCATCGGAATCTATAAGTAGTGTCACAGGGACGGTACAAAACATAGACAGTAAGATGAGTCAGTATTCTTGTACTTAAGTCGGCATTGTGCTTATTGTATCTATTTCCGATGCAATTTCTGTGTTTCATCGTCAATAAGAAGGTCCAAGGGATACAGTAAACCTCAAGTGAAGCATCGGAATCTATAACTAGTGTCACAGGAATGGTTCAAATCATAGTCAGTAGTAAGAGTCGGTCTTCATGTACTTAAGTCGGCATTGTGCCTTTTAATATGTAATTCCGATGCAATATCAGTGTTTCATCGTCAATAAGAAGGTAGAAGGGATACAGTAGACCTGAAGTGAAGCATCGGAATCTATAACTAGTGTCACAGGAATGGATCAAACATAGACAGTAGAAAGAGTCAGTCTTCTTGTACTTAAGTCGCAATTGTGCCTTTTCTATTAAATTCCGATGCAATTTCTGTGTTTCATCGTCAATAAGAAGGTCCAAGGGATACAGTAAACCTGGAGTGTAGCATCGGAATCTGTATCTAGTGTCACAGGAATGGTTCAAAACATAGACAGTAAGAAGAGTCAATCTTCGTATATTTAAGTCGGCATTTTGCCTTTTGTATTTAATTCCGATGCAATTTCCGTGTTTCATCGTCAATAAGAAGGTCCAAGGGATACAGTACACCTGAGGTGAAGCATCGGAATCTGTAACTAGTGTCACAGGAATGGTTCAAACATAGTCAGTAAGAAGAGTCAGTCTTCTTGTAATTAAGTCGGCATTGAGCCTTTTGTATTTAATTTCGATGCAATTTCTGTGTTTCATCGTCAATATGAAGGTCAGAGGGATACAGTAAAACGGAAGTGTAGCATCGGAATGTATAGCTAGTGTAACAGGAATGGTTCAAAACATAGGCAGTAAGAAGAGTCAGCCTTCTTGTCCTTAAGACGGCATAGTGCCTTTTGTATTTAATTCCGATGGAACGTCTGTGTTTCATCGTCAATAAGAAGGTCCAAGGGATACAGTAAACCTGAAGTGAAGCATCGGAATCTATAACTAGTGTCACAGGAATGGTTCAAACATAGGCAGTAAGAAGAGTCAGTCTTCTTGTACTTAATTCTGCATTGTGCCTTTTGTATTTAATTCCGATGCAATTTCTGAGTTTCATCGTCAATAAGAAGGTCCAAGGGATATAGTAAACCTGGAGTGAAGCATCGGTATCTATAACTAGTGTCACAGGAATGGTTCAAAACATAGACAGTAAGAAGAATCAGTCTTCTAGTACTTACGTCGACATTGTGCCTTTTCTATTTAATTCCGATGCTATTTCTGTGTTTCTTCGTCAATAAGAAGGTCAGAGGGATACAATAAACCTGAAGTGAAGCATCGGAATCTATAACTAGTGTCACAGGAATGGTTCAAACAAAGTCAGTAAGAAAAGTCAGTCTTCTTGTCCTTAAGTCGGCATTGTGCCTTTTGTATTTAATTCCGATGTAATTTCTGTGTTTCATCGTCAATAAGAATGTCCAAGGGATACAGTAAACCTGAGGTGAAGCATCGGAATCTATAACTAGTGTCACAGGAATGGTTCAAACATAGTCAGTAAGAAGATTCAGTCTTCTTGTACTTAAGTCGGCATTGTACCTTTTCTATTTCAATCCGATGCAATTTCTGTGTTTCATCTTCAATAACAAGTTCCAAGGGATACAGTAAACCTGGAGTGAAGCATCGGAATCTATAACTAGTGTCAATGGAATGGTTCAAAACATAGACAGTAAGAAGAGTCAGTCTTCTTGTACTTAAGTCGGCATTGTGCCTTTTGTATTTCATTCCGATGCAATTACTGTGTTTCATCATCAATAAGAAGGTCCAAGGGATTCAGTAAACCTGGAGTGAAGCATCGGAATCTATAACTAGTGTCACAGGAATGGTTCAAAACATAGACAGTAAGAAGAGTCAGTTTCCTTGTACATAATTCTGCACTGTGCCTTTTGTATTTAATTCCGATGCAATTTCTGTGTTTCATCGTCAATAAGAAGGTCCAAGGGATACAGTAAACCTGGAGTCAAGCATCGGAATCTATAACTAGTGTCAATGGTATGGTTCAAAACATAGACAGTAAGACGAGTCAGTCTTCTTTTACTTAAGTCGGCATTGTGCCTTTTGTATTTAATTCCGATGCAATTTCTGTGTTTCATCGTCAATAAGAAGGTCAGAGGGATACACTAAACCTGAAGTGAAGCATCAGAATTCATAACTAGTGTCACAGAAATGGTTCAAAACATAGTCAGAAAGGAGAGTCAGTCTTCTTGTACTTAAGTCGGCATTGTGCATTTTGTATTTAATTCCGATGCAATTTCTGTCTTTCATCGTCATTAGGAAGGTCCAAGGGATACAGTAAACCTGAGGTGAAGCATCGGAATCTATAACTAGTTTCACGGGAATGGTTCAAAACATAGTCAGTAAGAAGAGTCAGTCTTCTTGTACTTAAGTCGGCATTGTGCCTTTTCTATTTAATTCCGATGCAATTTCTGTGTTTCATCGTCAATAAGAAGGTCAGAGGGATACAGTAATCCTGAACGGAAGCATCGGAATCTATAACTAGTGTCACAGGAATGGTTCTAAACATAGTAAGCAAGAACAGTCAGTCTTCTTGTAGTTAAGTCGGCATTGTGCCTTTTCTATTTAAGTCCGATGCAATTTCTGTGTTTCATCGTCAATAAGAAGGTCCAAGGGATATAGTAAACCTGGAGTGAAGCATCGGAAACTATAACTAGTGTCACAGGAATGGTTCAAAAGATAGACAGTAAGAAGAGTCAGTCTTCTTGTACTTACGTCGGCATAGTGCCTTTTCTATTTAATTCCGATGCAATTTGTGTGTTTCATCGTCAATAAGAAGGTCCAAGGGATACAGTAAACCTGAAGTGAAGCATCGGGATCTATAACTAGTGTCACAGGAATCGTTCAAAACATAGTCAGTAAGAAGAGTCAGTCTTCTTGTACGTAAGTCGGCATAGTGACTTTTCTATTTAATTCCGATGCAATTTGTGTGTTTCATCGTCAATAAGAAGGTCCAAGGGATACAGTAAACCTGGAGTGAAGCATCGGAATCTATAACTAGTGTGAATGGTATGGTTCAAAGCATGGACGGTAAGAAGAGTCAGTCTTCTTGTACTTAAGTAGGCATTGTGCCTTTTGTATTTAATTACGATGCAATGTCTGTGATTCATCGACATTAAGATGGTCAGAGGGATACAGTAAACCTGAAGTGAAGCATCGGAATCTATAGCTAGTGTCACAGGAATGGTTCAAAACATAGTCAGTAAGAAGAGTCAATCTTGTTGTCCGTAAGTCGGCATTGTGCCTTTTGTATTTAATTCCGAAGCAGTTTCTGTATTTCATCGTCAATAAGATGGTCCAAGGGATGCAGCAAACCAAGAGTGAAGCATCGGAATCTATAACTAGTGTCACCGAAATGGTTCAAAACATAGACAGTAAGAAGAGTCAGTCTTCTTGTACCTAATTCGGCATTGTGCCTTTTGTATTTAATTCCGATGCAATTTCTGTGTTTCATCGTCAATAACAAGGTCCAAGGGATACAGTAAACCTCAAGTGAAGCATCGGAATTTATAACGGGTGTCACAGGAATGGTTCAAACATAGTCAGTAGGAAGAGTCGGTCTTCATGTACTTAAGTCGGCATTGTGCCTTTTCTATTTAATTCCGATGCAATTTCTGTGTTTCATCGTCAATAAGAAGGTCCGAGGGATACCGTAATCCTGAAGGGAAGCATCGGAATCTATAACTAGTGTCACAGGAATGGTTCAAAACATAGTCAGTAAGAAGAGTCAGTCTTCTTGTAGTTAAGTCGGCATTGTGCCTTTTCTACTTACGTCTGATGCAATTTCTGTGTTTCATCGTCAATAAGAAGGTCCAAGGGATACAGTAAACCTGGAGTGAAGCATCGGAAACTATAACTAGTGTCACAGGAATGGTTCAAAACATAGACAGTAAGAAGAGTCAGTCTTCTTGTACTTAAGTCGGCATTGTACCTTTTCTATTTAATTCCGATGCAATTTCTGTGTTTCATCGTCAATAAGAAAGTCCAAGGGATACATTAAACATGAAGTGAAGCATCGGAATTTATAACTAGTGTCAATGGAATGGTTCAAAACATTGTCAGTAAGAAGAGTCAGTCTTCTTGTCCTTAAGTCGGCATTGTGCCTTTTGTAATTAATTCCGAAGCAATTTCTGTGTTTCATCCTCAATAAGAAGGTCCAAGGGATACAGTAAACCTGGAGTGAACCATAGAATATATAGCTAGTGTCACAGGAATGGTTCAAAACCTTGACAGTAAGAAGAGCCAGTCTTCTTGTACTTAATTCTGCTTTGTGCCTTTTGTATTTAATTCCGATGCAATTTCTGTGTTTCATCGTCAATAAGAAGGTCAGAGGGGTACAGTAAACCTGAAACCTGAAGTGAAGCATCGTAATCTACAGCTAGTGTCACAGGAATGGTTCAAAACATAGACAGTAAGAAGAGTCAGTCTTCTTGTACTTAAGTCGGCATTGTGTCTTTTGTATTTAATTCCGATGCAATTTCTGTGTTTCGTCATCAATAAGAAGGTCAGAGGGATACAGTGAACCTGAAGTGAGGCATCGGAATCCAGAACTAGTGTCACAGGAATGGTTCAAAACATAAACAGTAGGATGAGTCAGTCTTCTTGTACGTAAGTCGGCATTGTGCCTTTTGTATTTAATTCCGATGAAATTTCTGTGTTTCATCGTCAAAAAGATGGTCCAAGGTATACAGTAAAACTAAAGTGAAGCATCGGAATCTATAACTAGTTTCACAGGAATGGTTCAGAACATAGTCAGTAAGAAGAGTCAGTCTTCTTGTACTTAAGTCTTCATTGTGCCTTTTCAATTTAATTCCGATGCTAATTCTGTGTTTCATCGTCAATAAGAAGGTCCAAGGGATACAGTAAACCTTGAGAGAAGCATCGGAATCAATAACTAGTGTCACAGGAATGGTTCTAAACGTAGACAGTAAGAAGAGTAAGACTTCTTGTACTTAAGTCGACATTGTGCCTTTTCTATTTAATTCCGATTCAATTTCTGTGTTTCATTGTCAATAAGAAGGCCAGAGGGATACAATCAACCTGAAGTGAAGCATCGGAATCTATAACTAGTGTCACAGGAATGGTTCAAAACAAAGTCAGTAAGAAGAGTCAGTCTTCTTGTCCTTAAGTCGACATTGTGCCAGTTGCATTTAATTCCGTTGCAATTTCTGTGTTTCATCGTCAATAAGAAGGTCCAAGGGATACAGTAAACCTGGAGTGAAGCATCGTAATCTATAACTAGTGTCACAGGAATGGTTCAAAGCATAGACAGTAAGAAGAGTCAGTCTTCGTGTACTTAAGTCGGCATTGTGCCTTTTATATTTAATTCCGATGCTATATCTGTGATTCATCGTCAATAAGAAGGCCCAAGGGTTACAGGAAACTGGAGTGAAGCATCGGACTCTATAACTAGTGTCACAGAAATGGTTCAAAACATAGACAGTAGAAGAGTCAGTCTTCTTGTACTTAAGTCGTTATTGTGGCTTTTGTAATTAATTCCGATGCAATTTCTGTGTTTCATCGTCAATAAGAAAGTCCAAGAGAAACAGTATACCTGAAGTGAAGCATCGGAATCTATAACTAGTGTCACAGGAATGGTTCAAAACATAGTCAGTAAGAAGAGTCAGTCTTCTTGTACTTAAGTCGGCATTGTGCCTTTTGTATTTAATTCCGATCCAATTTCTGTGTTTCATCGGCAATAAGGTCAGAGGGATACAGCAAACCTGAAGTGAAGCTTCGGAATCTATAACTAGTGTCACAGGAATGGTTCAAAACATAGACAGTAGGAAGAATCAGTCTTCTTGTACTTAAGTCGGCATTGTGCCTTTTGTAATTAATTCCGATGCCATTTCTGTGTTTCATCGACAATAAGAAGGTCCAAGGGATACAGTAAACCTGGAGTGAAGCATCGTAATCTATAACTAGTGTCACAGGAATGGTTCAAAGCATAGACAGTAAGAAGAGTCAGTCTTCGTGTACTTAAGTCGGCATTGTGCCTTTTATATTTAATTCCGATGCTATATCTGTGATTCATCGTCAATAAGAAGGCCCAAGGGTTACAGGAAACTGGAGTGAAGCATCGGACTCTATAACTAGTGTCACAGAAATGGTTCAAAACATAGACAGTAGAAGAGTCAGTCTTCTTGTACTTAAGTCGTTATTGTGGCTTTTGTAATTAATTCCGATGCAATTTCTGTGTTTCATCGTCAATAAGAAAGTCCAAGAGAAACAGTATACCTGAAGTGAAGCATCGGACTCTATAACTAGTGTCACAGAAATGGTTCAAAACATAGACAGTAGAAGAGTCAGTCTTCTTGTACTTATGTTGGCACTGTGCCTTTTGTATTTAATTCCGATGCAATTTCTGTGGTTCATCGTCAATACGAAAGTCAGAGGGATACAGTAAACCAGATGTGAAGCATCAGAATCAATAACTAGTGTCACAGGAATGGTTCATAACATAGTCAGTAAGAAGATTCAGTCTACTTGTACTTAAGTCGGCATTGTGCCTTTTGTATTTAATTCCGATGCAATTTCCGTGTTTCATCGTCAATAAGAAAGTCGAAGGGATACAGTAAACCTGGAGTGAAGCATCGGAATCTATAACTAGTGTCACTGGAATGGTTCAAACCATAGGCAGTAAGAACAGTCAGTCTTCTTGTCCTTTAGTCGGGATAGTGCCTTTTGTATTTAATTCCGATGTAATTTCTAAGTTTCATCGTCAATAAGAAGGTCCAAGGGATACAGTAAACCTGGAGTGAAGCATCGGAATCTATAACTAGTGTCACAGGAATGGTTCAAAACATAGACAGTAAGAAGAGTCAGTCTTCTTGTACTTAATTCTGCATTGTGCCTTTTGTATTTAATTCCGATGCAACTTCAGTGTTTCATCGTCAATAAGAAGGTCCAAGGGATACAGTAAACCTGAAGTGAAGCATGGGATTTTATAACTAGTGTCACAGGAATGGTTCAAAACAAAGTCAGTAAGGAGAGTCAGTCTTCTTGTACTTAAGTCGGCTTTTTTCCTTTTTGTATTTAATTCCGATGCAATTTTTGTGTTTCATCGTCAATACGAAGGTCCAAAGGATACAGTAAACTTGGAGTGAAGCATCGGAATCTATAACTAGTGTCACAGGAATGGTTCAAATCATAGACATTAAGAAGAGTCAGTCTTCTTGATTCTTAAGTCGGCATTGTGCCTTTTGTATTTAATTCCGATGGAATATCTGTGTTTCATCGTCAATTCGAAGGTCCAAGGGATACAGTAATCCTGAAGTGAAGCATCGGAATCTATAACTAGTGTCACAGGAATGGTTCAAAACATAGGCAGTAAGAAGAGTCAGTCTTCTTGTACTTAATTCTGCATTGTGCATTTTGTATTTAATTCCGATGCAATTTCTGTGTTTCATCGTCAATAAGAAGGTCCAAGGGATACAGTAAACCTGAAGTGAAGCACCGGAATTTATAACTAGTGTCACAGGAATGGTTCAAAACATAGTCAGTAAGAAGAGTCAGTCTTCTTGTCCTTAAGTCGGCATTGTGCCTTTTCTATTTATTTCCGATGCAATTTCTGTGTTTCATCGTCAGTAAGAAAGTCCAAGGGATATAGTAAACCTGGAGTGAAGCATCGGTATCTATAACTAGTGTCACAGGAATGGTTCAATTCATAGACAGTAAGAAGAGTCAGTCTTCTAGTACTTACGTCGACATTGTGCCTTTTCTATTTAATTCCGATGCTATTTCTGTGTTTCTTCGTCAATAAGAAGGTCAGAGGGATACAACAAACCTGAAGTGAAGCATCGGAATCTATATCTAGTGTCACAGGAATGGTTCAAACAAAGTCAGTTAGAAGAGTCAGTCTTCTTGTCCTTAAGTCGGCATTGTGCCTTTTGTATTTAATTCCGATGCTATTTCTGTGTCTCATCGTCAATAAGAAGGTCCATGGGATACAGTAAACCTGAAGTGAAGCATCGGAATTTATAACTAGTGTCACAGGGATGGTTCAAAATATAGACAGTAAGAAGAGTGAGTCTTCTTGTACTTAAGTCGGCATTGTTCCTTTTCTATTTAATTCCGATGCAATTTCAGTGTTTCATCGTCAGTAAGAAGGTCGGAGGGATACAGTAATCCTGAAGTGAAGCTTCGGAATCTATAACTAATGTCACAGGAATGGGTTAAAACATAGTCAGTAAGAAGAGTCAGTCTACTTGTACTTAAGTCGGCATTGTGCCTTTTCTATTTATTTCCGATGCAATTTCTGTGTTTCATCATCAATAAGAAGGTCCAAGGGATACAGTAAACCTGGAGTGATGCATCGGAATCTATAACTAGTGTCACAGGAATGGTTCAATTCATAGACAGTAAGAAGAGTCAGTCTCCTTGTACATAATTCTGCACAGTGCCTTTTGTATTTAATTCCGATGCAATTTCTGTGTTTCATTGTCAATAAGAAGGACCAAGGGATACAGTAAACCTGGAGTGAAGCATCGGAGTCTATAACTAGTGTCACAGGACTGGTTCAAAAATAGACAGTAAGAAGAGTCAGTCTTCTTGAACTTAATTCGGCATTGTGCCTTCTGTATTTAATTCCGATGCAATTTCTGTGTTTCATCGTCAATAAGAAGGTCAGAGGGATACAGTAAACCTGAAGTGAAGCATTGGAATCCATAACTAGTGTCACAGGAATGGTTCAAAACATAGTCAGTAAGAAGAGTTAGTCTTCTTGTACTTAAGTCGGCATTGTGCCTTTTGTATTTAATTCCGATGCAATTTCTGTGTTTCATCGTCAATAAGTAGGTCCAAGGGATACAGTAAACCTGGAGGGAAACACCGGAATCTGTAACTAGTGTCACAGGAATGGTTCAAATCATAGACAGTAAGAAGAGTCTGTATTCGTGTACTTCAGTCGGCATTTTGCCTTTTGTATTTAATTCCGATGCAATTTTTGTGTTTCTTCGTCAATAAGAAGGTCCAAGGGATTCAGTAAACCTGAAGTGAAGCATCGGGATCTGTAACTAGTGTCACAGGAATCGTTCAAAAACATAGTAGGTAAGAAGAGTCAGTCTTCTTGTACTTAAGTCGGCACAGTGCCTTATCTATTTAATTCCGATGCAATTTCTGTGTTTAATCGTCAATAAGAAGGACCAAGGGATACAGTAAACCTGGAGTGAAGCATCGGAGTCTATAACTAGTGTCACAGGAATGGTTCAAAGCATAGACAGTAAGAAGAGTCAGTCTTCGTGTACTTAAGTCGGCATTGTGCCTTTTATATTTAATTCCGATGCTATATCTGTGATTCATCGTCAATAAGAAGGCCCAAGGGTTACAGGAAACTGGAGTGAAGCATCGGACTCTATAACTAGTGTCACAGAAATGGTTCAAAACATAGACAGTAGAAGAGTCAGTCTTCTTGTACTTAAGTCGTTATTGTGGCTTTTGTAATTAATTCCGATGCAATTTCTGTGTTTCATCGTCAATAAGAAAGTCCAAGAGAAACAGTATACCTGAAGTGAAGCATCGGACTCTATAACTAGTGTCACAGAAATGGTTCAAAACATAGACAGTAGAAGAGTCAGTCTTCTTGTACTTATGTTGGCACTGTGCCTTTTGTATTTAATTCCGATGCAATTTCTGTGGTTCATCGTCAATACGAAAGTCAGAGGGATACAGTAAACCAGATGTGAAGCATCAGAATCAATAACTAGTGTCACAGGAATGGTTCATAACATAGTCAGTAAGAAGATTCAGTCTACTTGTACTTAAGTCGGCATTGTGCCTTTTGTATTTAATTCCGATGCAATTTCCGTGTTTCATCGTCAATAAGAAAGTCGAAGGGATACAGTAAACCTGGAGTGAAGCATCGGAATCTATAACTAGTGTCACTGGAATGGTTCAAACCATAGGCAGTAAGAACAGTCAGTCTTCTTGTCCTTTAGTCGGGATAGTGCCTTTTGTATTTAATTCCGATGTAATTTCTAAGTTTCATCGTCAATAAGAAGGTCCAAGGGATACAGTAAACCTGGAGTGAAGCATCGGAATCTATAACTAGTGTCACAGGAATGGTTCAAAACATAGACAGTAAGAAGAGTCAGTCTTCTTGTACTTAATTCTGCATTGTGCCTTTTGTATTTAATTCCGATGCAACTTCAGTGTTTCATCGTCAATAAGAAGGTCCAAGGGATACAGTAAACCTGAAGTGAAGCATGGGATTTTATAACTAGTGTCACAGGAATGGTTCAAAACAAAGTCAGTAAGGAGAGTCAGTCTTCTTGTACTTAAGTCGGCTTTTTTCCTTTTTGTATTTAATTCCGATGCAATTTTTGTGTTTCATCGTCAATACGAAGGTCCAAAGGATACAGTAAACTTGGAGTGAAGCATCGGAATCTATAACTAGTGTCACAGGAATGGTTCAAATCATAGACATTAAGAAGAGTCAGTCTTCTTGATTCTTAAGTCGGCATTGTGCCTTTTGTATTTAATTCCGATGGAATATCTGTGTTTCATCGTCAATTCGAAGGTCCAAGGGATACAGTAATCCTGAAGTGAAGCATCGGAATCTATAACTAGTGTCACAGGAATGGTTCAAAACATAGGCAGTAAGAAGAGTCAGTCTTCTTGTACTTAATTCTGCATTGTGCATTTTGTATTTAATTCCGATGCAATTTCTGTGTTTCATCGTCAATAAGAAGGTCCAAGGGATACAGTAAACCTGAAGTGAAGCACCGGAATTTATAACTAGTGTCACAGGAATGGTTCAAAACATAGTCAGTAAGAAGAGTCAGTCTTCTTGTCCTTAAGTCGGCATTGTGCCTTTTCTATTTATTTCCGATGCAATTTCTGTGTTTCATCGTCAGTAAGAAAGTCCAAGGGATATAGTAAACCTGGAGTGAAGCATCGGTATCTATAACTAGTGTCACAGGAATGGTTCAATTCATAGACAGTAAGAAGAGTCAGTCTTCTAGTACTTACGTCGACATTGTGCCTTTTCTATTTAATTCCGATGCTATTTCTGTGTTTCTTCGTCAATAAGAAGGTCAGAGGGATACAACAAACCTGAAGTGAAGCATCGGAATCTATATCTAGTGTCACAGGAATGGTTCAAACAAAGTCAGTTAGAAGAGTCAGTCTTCTTGTCCTTAAGTCGGCATTGTGCCTTTTGTATTTAATTCCGATGCTATTTCTGTGTCTCATCGTCAATAAGAAGGTCCATGGGATACAGTAAACCTGAAGTGAAGCATCGGAATTTATAACTAGTGTCACAGGGATGGTTCAAAATATAGACAGTAAGAAGAGTGAGTCTTCTTGTACTTAAGTCGGCATTGTTCCTTTTCTATTTAATTCCGATGCAATTTCAGTGTTTCATCGTCAGTAAGAAGGTCGGAGGGATACAGTAATCCTGAAGTGAAGCTTCGGAATCTATAACTAATGTCACAGGAATGGGTTAAAACATAGTCAGTAAGAAGAGTCAGTCTACTTGTACTTAAGTCGGCATTGTGCCTTTTCTATTTATTTCCGATGCAATTTCTGTGTTTCATCATCAATAAGAAGGTCCAAGGGATACAGTAAACCTGGAGTGATGCATCGGAATCTATAACTAGTGTCACAGGAATGGTTCAGTTCATAGACAGTAAGAAGAGTCAGTCTCCTTGTACATAATTCTGCACAGTGCCTTTTGTATTTAATTCCGATGCAATTTCTGTGTTTCATTGTCAATAAGAAGGACCAAGGGATACAGTAAACCTGGAGTGAAGCATCGGAGTCTATAACTAGTGTCACAGGACTGGTTCAAAAATAGACAGTAAGAAGAGTCAGTCTTCTTGAACTTAATTCGGCATTGTGCCTTCTGTATTTAATTCCGATGCAATTTCTGTGTTTCATCGTCAATAAGAAGGTCAGAGGGATACAGTAAACCTGAAGTGAAGCATTGGAATCCATAACTAGTGTCACAGGAATGGTTCAAAACATAGTCAGTAAGAAGAGTTAGTCTTCTTGTACTTAAGTCGGCATTGTGCCTTTTGTATTTAATTCCGATGCAATTTCTGTGTTTCATCGTCAATAAGTAGGTCCAAGGGATACAGTAAACCTGGAGGGAAACACCGGAATCTGTAACTAGTGTCACAGGAATGGTTCAAATCATAGACAGTAAGAAGAGTCTGTATTCGTGTACTTCAGTCGGAATTTTGCCTTTTGTATTTAATTCCGATGCAATTTTTGTGTTTCTTCGTCAATAAGAAGGTCCAAGGGATTCAGTAAACCTGAAGTGAAGCATCGGGATCTGTAACTAGTGTCACAGGAATCGTTCAAAAACATAGTAGGTAAGAAGAGTCAGTCTTCTTGTACTTAAGTCGGCACAGTGCCTTATCTATTTAATTCCGATGCAATTTCTGTGTTTAATCGTCAATAAGAAGGACCAAGGGATACAGTAAACCTGGAGTGAAGCATCGGAGTCTATAACTAGTGTCACAGGACTGGTTCAAAGATAGACAGTAAGAAGAGTCAGTCTTCTTGAACTTAATTCGGCATTGTGCCTTTTGTATTCAATTCCGATGCAATTTCTGTGTTTCATCGTCAATAAGAAGGTCAGAGGGAAACAGTAAACCTGAAGTAAAGCATCGGAATCCCTAACTAGTGTCGCAGGAATGGTTCAAAACATAGTCAGTAAGAAGAGTTAGTCTTCTTGTACTTAAGTCGAAATTGTGACTTTTGCATTTAATTCCGATGCAATTTCTGTGTTTCATCGTCAATAAGAAGGTCCAAGGGATACAGTAAACCTGGAGTGAAGCATCGGAATCTGTAACTAGTGTCACAGGAATGGTTCAAATCATAGACTGTAAGAAGAGTCAGTCTTCGTGCACTTCAGTCGGTATTTTGCCTTTTGTATTTAATTCCGATGCAATTTTTGTGTCTCATAGTCAATAAGAAGGTCCAAGGGATACAGTAAACCTGAAGTGAAGCACCGGAATTTATAACTAGTGTCACAGGGATGGTTCAAAACATAGACAGTAAGAAGAGTCAGTCTTCTTGATTCTTAAGTCGGCATTGTGCCTTTTTTATTTAATTCCGACGGAATTTCTGTGTTTCATTGTCAATATGAAGGTCCAAGGGATACAGTAAACCTGAAGTGAAGCATCGGAATCTATAACTAGTGTCACAGGAATGGTTGACACATAGGCAGTAAGAAGAGCCAGTCTTCTTCTACTTAATTCTGCATTGTGCCTTTTGTATTTAATTCCGATGCAATTTCTGTGTTTCATCGTCAATAAGAAGGTCCAAGGGATACAGTAAACCTGAAGTGAAGCACCGGAATTTATAACTAGTGCCACAGGGATGGTTCAAAACATAGACAGTAAGAAGAGTCAGTCTTCTTGTACTTAAGTCGGCATTGTTCCTTTTCTATTTTATTCCGATGCAATTTCAGTGTTTCATCGTCAATAAGAAGGTCGGAGGGATACAGTAATCCTGAAGTGAAGCATCGGAATCTATAACTAGTGTCACAGGAATGGTTCGAAACATAGTCAGTAAGAAGAGCCAGTCTTCTTGTCCTTAAGTCGGCATTGTGCCTTTTCTATTTATTTCCGATGCAATTTCTGTGTTTCATCGTCAATAAGAAGGTCCAAGGGATATAGTAAACCTGGAGTGAAGCATCGGTATCTATAACTAGTGTCACAGGAATGGTTCAAAACATAGACAGTAAGAAGAGTCAGTCTTCTAGCACTTACGTCGACATAGTGCCTTTTCTATTTAATTCCGATGCTATTTCTGTGTTTCTTCGTCAATAAGAAGGTCAGTGGGATACAATAAACCTGAAGTGAAGCATCGGAATCTATAACTAGTGTCACAGGAATGGTTCAAACAAAGTCAGTTAGAAGAGTCAGTCTTCTTGTCCTTAAGTCGGCATTGTGCCTTTTGTATTTAATTCCGATGCTATTTCTGTGTTTCATCGTCAATAAGAAGGTCCAAGGGATACAGCAAACCTGAAGTGAAGCATCGGAATTTATAACTAGTGTCACAGGGATGGTTTAAATCATAGTCAGTAAGAAGAGTCAGTCTACTTGTACTTAAGTCGGCATTGTGCCTTTTCTATTTATTTCCGATGCAATTTCTGTGTTTCATCGTCAATACGAAGGTCCAAGGGATACATTAAACCTGAAGTGAATCATCGGAATTCATTATTAGTGTCACAGGAATGGTTCAAATCACAGTCAGAAAGGAGAGTCAGTCTTTTTGCACTTAAGTCGGCATTGTGCCTTTTGTATTTAATTCCGATGCAGTTTCTGTGTTTCACCGTCAATAAGAGGGTCAGAGGGGTACAGTAAACCTGAAGTGAAGCATCGGAATCTATAGCTAGTGTCACAGGAATGGTTCAAAACATAGTCAGTAAGAAGAGTCAGTCTTCTTGTCCTTAAGTCGTCATTGTGCCTTTTGTATTTAATTCCGATGCAATTTCTGTGTTTCATCATCAATAAGAAGGTCCAAGGGATACAGTAAACCTGGAGGGAAACACCGGAATCTGTAACTAGTGTCACAGGAATGGTTCAAATCATAGACAGTAAGAAGAGTCTGTATTCGTGTACTTCAGTCGGCATTTTGCCTTTTGTATTTAATTCCGATGCAATTTTTGTGTTTCTTCGTCACTTAGAAGGTCCAAGGGATACAGTAAACCTGAAGTGAAGCATCGGGATCTGTAACTAGTGTCACAGGAATCGTTCAAAACATAGTAGGTAAGAAGAGTCAGTCTTCTTGTACTTAAGCCGGCATAGTGCCTTATCTATTTAATTCCGATGCAATTTCTGTGTTTAATCGTCAATAAGAAGGACCAAGAGATACAGTAATCCTGAAGTGAAGCATCGGAATCTATAACTAGTGTCACAGGAATGGTTCAAAACATAGACAGTAAGATGAGTCAGTCTTCTTGATTCTTAAGTCGGCTTTGTGCCTTTTGTATTTAATTCCGACGGAATTTCTGTGTTTCATCGTCAAAATGAAGGTCCAAGGGATACAGTAAACCTGAAGTGAAGCATCGGAATCTATAACTAGTGTCACAGGAATGGTTGACAACATAGGCAGTAAGAAGAGTCAGTCTTCTTGTACTTAAGTCGGCATAGTGCCTTTTCTATTCACTTCCGAAGCAATTTCTGTGTTTCATCGTCATAAGAAGATCCAAGGGATACAGCAAACCTGGAGTGAAGCATCGGAATCTATAACTAGTGTCAAAGGTATGGTTCAAAACATAGTCAGTAAGAAGAGCCAGTCTTCTTGTCCTTAAGCCGGCATTGTGCATTTTCTATTTATTTCCGATGCAATTTCTGTGTTTCATCGTCAATAAGAAGGTCCAAGGGATATAGTAAACCTGGAGTGAAGCAACGGTATCTATAACTAGTGTCACAGGAATGGTTCAAAACATAGACAGTAAGAAGAGTCAGTCTTCTTGAACTTAATTCGGCATTGTGCCTTTTGTATTCAATTCCGATGCAATTTCTGTGTTTCATCGTCAATAAGAAGGTCAGAGGGATACAGTAAACCTGGAGTGAAGCATCGGAATCTGTAACTAGTGTCAAAGGAATGGTTCAAATCATAGACTGTAAGAAGAGTCAGTCTTCGTGCACTTCAGTCGGTATTTTGCCTTTTGTATTTAATTCCGATGCAATTTTTGTGTTTCATAGTCAATAAGAAGGTCCAAGGGATACAGTAAACCTGAAGTGAAGCACCGGAATTTATAACTAGTGTCACAGGGATGGTTCAAAACATAGACAGTAAGATGAGTCAGTCTTCTTGATTCTTAAGTCGGCATTGTGCCTTTTGTATTTAATTCCGACGGAATTTCTGTGTTTCATCGTCAATATGAAGGTCCAAGGGATACAGTAAACCTGAAGTGAAGCATCGGAATCTATAACTAGTGTCACAGGAATGGTTGACAACATAGGCAGTAAGAAGAGTCAGTCTTCTTGTACTTAATTCTGCATTGTGCCTTTTGTATTTAATTCCGATGCAATTTCTGTGTTTCATCGTCAATAAGAAGGTCCAAGGGATACAGTAAACCTGAAGTGAAGCACCGGAATTTATAACTAGTGCCACAGGGATGGTTCAAAACATAGACAGTAAGAAGAGTCAGTCTTCTTGTACTTAAGTCGGCATTGTTCCTTTTCTATTTTATTCCGATGCAATTTCAGTGTTTCATCGTCAATAAGAAGGTCGGAGGGATACAGTAATCCTGAAGTGAAGCATCGGAATCTATAACTAGTGTCACAGGAATGGTTCAAAACATAGACAGTAAGATGAGTCAGTCTTCTTGATTCTTAAGTCGGCATTGTGCCTTTTGTATTTAATTCCGACGGAATTTCTGTGTTTCATCGTCAATATGAAGGTCCAAGGGATACAGTAAACCTGAAGTGAAGCATCGGAATCTATAACTAGTGTCACAGGAATGGTTGACAACATAGGCAGTAAGAAGAGTCAGTCTTCTTGTACTTAAGTCGGCATAGTGCCTTTTCTATTCACTTCCGAAGCAATTTCTGTGTTTCATCGTCATAAGAAGATCCAAGGGATACAGCAAACCTGGAGTGAAGCATCGGAATCTATAACTAGTGTCAAAGGTATGGTTCAAAACATAGTCAGTAAGAAGAGCCAGTCTTCTTGTCCTTAAGCCGGCATTGTGCATTTTCTATTTATTTCCGATGCAATTTCTGTGTTTCATCGTCAATAAGAAGGTCCAAGGGATATAGTAAACCTGGAGTGAAGCATCGGTATCTATAACTAGTGTCACAGGAATGGTTCAAAACATAGACAGTAAGAAGAGTCAGTCTTGTAGTACTTACGTCGACATTGTGCCTTTTCTATTTAATTCCGATGCTATTTCTGTGTTTCTTCGTCAATAAGAAGGTCAGTGGGATACAATAAACCTGAAGTGAAGCATCGGAATCTATAACTAGTGTCACAGGAATGGTTCAAACAAAGTCAGTTAGAAGAGTCAGTCTTCTTGTCCTTAAGTCGGCATTGTGCCTTTTGTATTTAATTCCGATGCTATTTCTGTGTTTCATCGTCAATAAGAAGGTCCAAGGGATACAGTAAACGTGAAGTGAAGCATCGGAATTTATAACTAGGGTCACAGGGATGGTTCAAAATATAGACAGTAAGAAGAGTCAGTCTTCTTGTACTTAAGTCGGCATTGTTCCTTTTCTATTTAATTCCGATGCAATTTCAGTGTTTCATCGTAAATAAGAAGGTCGGAGGGATACAGTAATCCTGAAGTGAAGCATCGGAATCTATAACTAGTGTCACAGGAACGGTTTAAAACATAGTCAGTAAGAAGAGTCTGTCTACTTGTACTTAAGTCGGCATTGTGCCTTTTCTATTTATTTCCGATGCAATTTCTGTGTTTCATCGTCAACAAGAAGGTCCAAGGGATACATTAAACCTGAAGTGAATCATCGGAATTCATTATTAGTGTCACAGGAATGGTTCAAATCACAGTCAGAAAGGAGAGTCAGTCTTTTTGCACTTAAGTCGGCATTGTGCCTTTTGTATTTCAATCCGATGCAATTTCTGTGTTTCATCGTCAATAAGAAAGTCCAAGGGATACAGTAAACATGAGGTGAAGCTTCGGAATCAATAACTAGTGTCACAGGAATGGTTCAAAACATAGTCAGTAAGAAGAGTACCTTTTCTATTTAATTCCGATGCAATTTCTGTGTTTCATCGTCAATAACAAGTTCCAAGGGATACAGTAAACCTGGAACGAAGCATCGGAATCTATAACTAGTGTCAATGGAATGGTTCAAAGCATAGACAGTAAGAAGAGTCAGTCTTCTTGTACTTAAGTCGGCATTGTGCCTTTTGTATTTAATTCCGATGCAGTTTCTGTGTTTCATCGTCAATAAGAAGGTCAGAGGGGTACAGTAAACCTGAAGTGAAGCATCGGAATCTATAGCTAGTGTCACAGGAATGGTTCAAAACATAGTCAGTAAGAAGAGTAAGTCTTCTTGTACTTAAGTCGGCATTGTGCCTTTTGTTTTTAATTCCGATGCAATTTCTGTGTTTCATCGTCAATAAGAAGGTCCAAGGGATACAGTAAACCTGAAGTGAAGCACCGGAATTTATAACTAGTGCCACAGGGATGGTTCAAAACATAGACAGTAAGAAGAGTCAGTCTTCTTGTACTTAAGTCGGCATTGTTCCTTTTCTATTTTATTCCGATGCAATTTCAGTGTTTCATCGTCAATAAGAAGGTCGGAGGGATACAGTAATCCTGAAGTGAAGCATCGGAATCTATAACTAGTGTCACAGGAATGGTTCAAAACATAGACAGTAAGATGAGTCAGTCTTCTTGATTCTTAAGTCGGCATTGTGCCTTTTGTATTTAATTCCGACGGAATTTCTGTGTTTCATCGTCAATATGAAGGTCCAAGGGATACAGTAAACCTGAAGTGAAGCATCGGAATCTATAACTAGTGTCACAGGAATGGTTGACAACATAGGCAGTAAGAAGAGTCAGTCTTCTTGTACTTAAGTCGGCATAGTGCCTTTTCTATTCACTTCCGAAGCAATTTCTGTGTTTCATCGTCATAAGAAGATCCAAGGGATACAGCAAACCTGGAGTGAAGCATCGGAATCTATAACTAGTGTCAAAGGTATGGTTCAAAACATAGTCAGTAAGAAGAGCCAGTCTTCTTGTCCTTAAGCCGGCATTGTGCATTTTCTATTTATTTCCGATGCAATTTCTGTGTTTCATCGTCAATAAGAAGGTCCAAGGGATATAGTAAACCTGGAGTGAAGCATCGGTATCTATAACTAGTGTCACAGGAATGGTTCAAAACATAGACAGTAAGAAGAGTCAGTCTTGTAGTACTTACGTCGACATTGTGCCTTTTCTATTTAATTCCGATGCCATTTCTGTGTTTCTTCGTCAATAAGAAGGTCAGTGGGATACAATAAACCTGAAGTGAAGCATCGGAATCTGTAACTAGTGTCACAGGAATGGTTCAAACAAAGTCAGTTAGAAGAGTCAGTCTTCTTGTCCTTATGTCGGCATTGTGCCTTTTGTATTTAATTCCGATGCTATTTCTGTGTTTCATCGTCAATAAGAAGGTCCAAGGGATACAGTAAACGTGAAGTGAAGCATCGGAATTTATAACTAGGGTCACAGGGATGGTTCAAAATATAGACAGTAAGAAGAGTCAGTCTTCTTGTACTTAAGTCGGCATTGTTCCTTTTCTATTTAATTCCGATGCAATTTCAGTGTTTCATCGTAAATAAGAAGGTCGGAGGGATACAGTAATTCTGAAGTGAAGCATCGGAATCTATAACTAGTGTCACAGGAACGGTTTAAAACATAGTCAGTAAGAAGAGTCTGTCTACTTGTACTTAAGTCGGCATTGTGCCTTTTCTATTTATTTCCGATGCAATTTCTGTGTTTCATCGTCAACAAGAAGGTCCAAGGGATACATTAAACCTGAAGTGAATCATCGGAATTCATTATTAGTGTCACAGGAATGGTTCAAATCACAGTCAGAAAGGAGAGTCAGTCTTTTTGCACTTAAGTCGGCATTGTGCCTTTTGTATTTCAATCCGATGCAATTTCTGTGTTTCATCGTCAATAAGAAAGTCCAAGGGATACAGTAAACATGAGGTGAAGCTTCGGAATCAATAACTAGTGTCACAGGAATGGTTCAAAACATAGTCAGTAAGAAGAGTACCTTTTCTATTTAATTCCGATGCAATTTCTGTGTTTCATCGTCAATAACAAGTTCCAAGGGATACAGTAAACCTGGAACGAAGCATCGGAATCTATAACTAGTGTCAATGGAATGGTTCAAAGCATAGACAGTAAGAAGAGTCAGTCTTCTTGTACTTAAGTCGGCATTGTGCCTTTTGTATTTAATTCCGATGCAGTTTCTGTGTTTCATCGTCAATAAGAAGGTCAGAGGGGTACAGTAAACCTGAAGTGAAGCATCGGAATCTATAGCTAGTGTCACAGGAATGGTTCAAAACATAGTCAGTAAGAAGAGTAAGTCTTCTTGTACTTAAGTCGGCATTGTGCCTTTTGTTTTTAATTCCGATGCAATTTCTGTGTTTCATCGTCAATAAGAAGGTCCAAGGGATACAGTAAACCTGGGGGGAAACACCGGAATCTGTAACTAGTGTCACAGGAATGGTTCAAATCATTGACAGTAAGAAGAGTCAGTATTCGTGAACTTCAGTCGGCATTTTGCCTTTTGTATTTAATTCCGATGCAATTTTTGTGTTTCATCGTCAATAAGAAGGTCCAAGGGATACAGTAAACCTGAAGTGAAGCATCGGGATCTGTAACTAGTGTCACAGGAATCGTTCAAAACATAGTCAGAAAGGAGAGTCAGTCTTCTTGTACTTAAGTCGGCATTGTGCCTTTTGTATTTAATTCCGATGCAATTTCTGTGTTTCATCGTCAATAAGAAGGTCAGAGGGATACAGTAATCCTGAAGGGAAGCATCGGAATCTATAACTAGTGTCACAGGAATGGTTCAAAACATAGTCAGTAAGAAGAGTCAGTCTTCTTGTAGTTAAGTCGGCATTGTGCCTTTTCTATTTAATTCCGATGCAATTTCTGTGTTTAATCGTCAATAAGAAGGACCAAGGGATACAGTAAACCTGGAGTGAAGCATCGGAGTCTATAACTAGTGTCACAGAACTGGTTCAAAAATAGACAGTAACAAGAGTCAGTCTTCTTGAACTTAATTCGGCATTGTGCCTTTTGTATTTAATTCCGATGCAATTTCTGTGTTTCATCGTCAATAAGAAGGTCAGAGGGATACAGTAAACCTGAAGTAAAGCATCGGAATCCATAACTAGTGTCGCAGGAATGGTTCAATACATACACAGTAAGAAGAGTCAGTCGTCTTGTACTTAATTCGGCATTGTGCCTTTTGTATTTAATTCCGATGCAATTTCTGTGTTTCATCGTCAATAACAAGGTCCAAGGGATACAGTAAACCTCAAGTGAAGCATCGGAATTTATAACGGGTGTCACAGGAATGGTTCAAAACCAAGTCAGTAGGAAGAGTCGGTCTTCATGTACTTAAGTCGGCATTGTGCCTTTTGTATTTAATTCCGATGCATTTTCTGTGTTTCATCGTCAATAAGAAGGTCCAAGTAATACAGTAAACCTGAAGTGAAGCATCGAAATCTATAACTAGTGTCACAGGAATGGTTCAAATCATAGACAGTAGGAAGAGTCAGTCTTCTTGTACTTAAGTCGGCATTGTGCCGTTTGTATTTAATTCCGATGCAATTTCTGTGTTTCATCGTCAATAAGTAGGTCCAAGGTATACAGTAAACCTGAAGTGAAGCATCGGATCTATGACTAGTGTCACAGGAATGGTTCAAATTAGTCAGTCAGAAGAGTCAGTCTTCTTGTACTTCAGTCGGCATTGTGCTTTTTCTATTTAATTCCGATGCAATTTCTGTGTTTCATCGTCAATGAGAAAGTCCAAGGGATACAGTAAACATGAAGTGAATTATCGGAATTTATAACTAGTGTCAATGGAATGGTTCAAAACATTGTCAGTAAGAAGAGTCAGTCTTCTTCTACTTAAGTCGGCATTGTGCCCTTTCTATTTATTTCCGATGAATTTCTGTGTTTCATCGTCAATAAGAAGTTCCATGGGATATAGTAAACCTGGAGTGAAGCATCGGAACCTATTACTAGTGTCACAGGAATGATTCAAAACATAGACAGTAAGAAGAGTCAGACTTCTTGTACTTAATTCTGCTTTGTGCCTTTTGTATTTAATTCTGATGCAATTTCTGTGTTTCATCGTCAATAAGAAGGTCCAAGGTATACAGTAAACCTGAAGTGAAGCATCGGAATTTATAACTAGTGTCACAGGAATGGTTCAAAACATAGTCAGTTAGGAGAGTCAGTCTTCTTGTACTTAAGTCGGCATTGTGGCCTTTTGTATTTAATTCCGATGCAATTTCTGTGTTTCATCGTCAATAAGAAGGTCAGAGGGCTACAGTAAACCTGAAACCTGAAGTGAAGCATCGTAATCTATAGCTAGTGTCACAGAAATGGTTGAAAACATAGACAGTAAGAAGAGTCAGTCTTCTTGAACTTAATTCTGCTTTGTGCCTATTGTATTTAGTTCCGATGCAATTTCTGTGTTTCATCGTCAATAAGAAGGTCCAAGGGATACAGTAAACCTGGAGTCAAGCATAGGAATCTATAATTAGTGTCAATGGTATGGTTCAAAACATAGACAGTAAGAAGAGTCAGTCTTCTTGTACTTAAGTCGGCATTGTGCCTTTTGTATTTAATTCCGATGCAAGGTCAGAGGGATACACTAAACCTGAAGTGAAGCATCGGAATTCATAACTAGTGTCACAGGAATAGTTCAAAACATAGTCAGAAAGGAGAGTCAGTCTTCTTGTACTTAAGTCGGCATTGTGCCTTTTGTATTTAATTCCGGTGCAATTTCTGTGTTTCATCCTCAATAACAAGGTCCAAGGGATACAGTAAACCTGAGGTGAAGCATCGGAATCTATAACTAGTTTCACAGGAATGGTTCAAAACATAGTCAGTAAGAACAATCAGTCTTCTTGTACTTAACTCGGCATTGTGCCTTTTCTATTTAATTCCGATGCAATTTCTGTGTTTCATCGTCAATAAGAAGGTCAGAGGGATACAGTAATCCTGAAGGGAAGCATCGGAATCAATAACTAGTGTCACAGGAATGGTTCAAAACGTAGTCAGTAAGAAGAGTCAGTCTTCTTGTAGTTAAGTCGGCATTGTGCCTTTTCTATTCAAGTCCGATGCAATTTCTGTGATTCATCGTCAATAAGAAGGTCCAATAGATACAGTAAACCTGGAGTGAAGCATCGGAATCTGTAACTAGTGTCACAGGACTGGTTCAAAAAAAGACAGTAAGAAGAGTCAGTCTTCTTGAACTTAATTCGGCATTGTGCCTTTTGTATTCAATTCCGATGCAATTTCTGTGTTTCATCGTCAATAAGAAGGTCAGAGGGATACTTTAAACCTGAAGTGAAGCATCGGAATCCATAACTAGTGTCGCAGGAAAGGTTCAAAACATAGTCAGTAAGAAGAGTCAGTCTTCTTGAACTTAATTCGGCATTGTGCCTTTTGTATTTAATTGCGATGCAATTTCTGTGTTTCATCGTCAATAAGAAGGTCCAAGGGATACAGCAAACCTGGAGTGAAGCATCGGAATCTGTAACTAGTGTCACAGGAATGGTTCAAATCATAGACTGTAAGAAGAGTCAGTCCTGGTGCACATCAGTCGGCATTTTGCCTTTTGTATTTAATTCTGATGCAATTTTTGTGTTTCATAGTCAATAAGAAGGTCCAAGGGATACAGTAAACCTGAAGTGAAGCATCGGAATCTGTAACTAGTGTCACAGGAATGGTTCAAATCATAGACTGTAAGAAGAGTCAGTCCTCGTGCACATCAGCCGGCATTTTGATTTTTGTATTTAATTCTGATGCAATTTTTGTGTTTCATAGTCAATAAGAAGGTCCAAGGGATACAGTAAACCTGGAGTGAAGCATCGGAATCTATAACTAGAGTCAATGGTATGGTTCAAAACATGGACGGTAAGAAGAGTCAGTCTTCTTGTACTTAAGTCGGCATTGTGCCTTTTGTATTTAATTACGATGCAATGTCTGTGTTTCATCGACATTAAGAAAATCAGAGGGATACAGTAAACCTGAAGTGAAGCATCGGAATCTATAGCTAGTGTCACAGGAATGGTTCAAATCATAGTCAGTAACAAGAGTCAATCTTCTTGTCCTTAAGTCGGCATTGTGCCTTTTGTATTTAATACCGATGCAGTTTCTGTGTTTCATCGTCAATACGAAGGTCCAAGTGATGCAGTAAACCAGGAGTGAAGAATCGGAATCTATAACTAGTGTCACAGAAATGGTTCAAAGCATAGACAGTAAGAAGAGTCAGTCTTCTTGTACTTAATTCCGCATTGTGCCTTTTGTATTTAATTCCGATGCATTTTCTGTGTTTCATCGTCAATAAGAAGGTCCAAGGAATACAGTAAAGCTGAAGTGAAGCATCGAAATCCATAACTAGTGTCACAGGAATGGTTCAAAACATAGACATTAGGAAGAGTCAGTCTTCTTGTACTTAAGTCGGCATTTTGCCGTTTGTATTTAATTCCGATGAAATTTCTGTGTTTCATCGTCAATAAGAAGGTCCAAGGTATACAGTAAACCTGAAGTGAAGCATCGGATCTATGACTAGTGTCACAGGAATGGTTCAAAACATAGTCAGTAAGAAGAGTCAGTCTTCTTGTACTTCAGTCGGCATTGTGCCTTTTCTATTTAATTCTGATGCAATTTCTGTGTTTCATCGTCAATAAGAAAGTCCAAGGGATACAGTAAACATGAAGTGAAGCATCGGAATCTATTACTAGTGTCACGGGAATGGTTCAAAACATAGACAGTAAGAAGAGTCAGTCTTCTTGTACTTACGTCGACATTGTGCCCTTTCTATTTAAATCCGATGCAATTTCTGTGTTTCATCGTCAATATGAAGGTTCAAGGGATACAGTAAACCTGAAGTTAAGCTTCAGAATCTATAGCTAGTGTCACAGGAATGTTTCAAAACATAGACAGTAAGAAGTGTCAGTCTTCTTGTACTTAAGTCGGCATTGTGCCTTTTGTAATTAATTCCGAAGCAATTTCTGTGTTTCATCCTCAAAAAGAAGGTCCAAGGGATACAGTAAACCTGGAGTGAAGCATCGGAATCTATACCTAGAGTCAGAGGAATGGTTCAAAACAGAGACAGTAAGAAGAGTCAGTTTTCTTGTACTTAATTCTGCTTTGTGCCTTTTGTATTTAATTCCGATGCAATTTCTGTGTTTCATCGTCAATAAGAAGGTCCAAGGTATACAGTAAACCTGAAGTGAAGCATCGGAATTTATAACTAGTGTCACAGGAATGGTTCAAAACATAGTCAGTAAGGAGAGTCAGTCTGCTTGTACTTAAGTCGGCATTGTGCCTTTTGTATTTAATTCCGATGCAATTTCTGTGTTTCATCGTCAATAAGAAGGTCAGAGGGGTACAGTAAACCTGAAACCTGAAGTGAAGCATCGTAATCTATAGCTAGTGTCACAGGAATGGTTCAAAACATAGACAGTAAGAAGAGTCAGTCTTCTTGTACTTAATTCTGCTTTGTGCCTTTTGTATTTAATTCCGATGCAATTTCAGTGTATCATCGTCAATACGAAGGTCCAGGGATACAGTAAACCTGAATTGAAGCATCGGAATTTATAACTAGTGTCACATTAATGGTTCAAAACATAGACAGTAAGATGAGTCAGTCCTCTTGTACTTAAATCTGCATTGTGCCTTTTGTATTTAACTCCGATGCAATTTCTGTGTTTCATCGTCAATAAGAAGGTCAGAGCGATACAGGAATCCTAAAGAGAAGCATCGGAATCTATAACTAGTGTCACAGGAATAGTTCAAAACATAGTCAGTAAGAGTAGTCAGTCTTATTGTACTTAAGGCATCATTGTGCATTTTATACTTACTTCTGATGCAATTTCTGTGTTTCATCGTCAATAAGAAGGTCCAATAGATACAGTAAACCTGGAGTGAAGCATCGGAAACTATAACTAGTGTCACAGGAATGGTTCAAACATAGCCAGTAAGGAGTGTCAGTCTTCTTGTACTTAAGTCGGCATTGTGCCTTTTGTATTTAATTCCGGTGCAATTTCTGTCTTTCATCGTCAATAAGAAGGACCAAGGGATACAGTAAACCTGGAGTGAAGCATCGGAATCCATAACTAGTGTCACAGGGATGGTTCTAAACATAGACAGTAAGAAGAGTCAGTCTTCTTGTACTTAAGTCGGCATTGTGCCTTTTCTATTTAATTCCGATGCAATTTGTGTGTTTCATCGTCAATAAGAAGGTCCAAGGGATACAGTAAACCTGGAGTGAAGCATCGGAGTCTATAACTAGTGTCACAGGACTGGTTCAAAGAAAGACAGTAAGAAGAGTCAGTCTTCTTCAACTTAATTCGGCATTGTGCCTTTTGTATTCAATTCCGATGCAATTTATGTGTTTCATCGTCAATAAGAAGGTCAGAGGGATACTTTAAACCTGAAGTGAAGCATCGGAATCCATAACTAGTGTCGCAGGAATGGTTCAAAACATAGTCAGTAAGAAGAGTTAGTCTTCTTGTACTTAAGTCGGCATTGTGCCTTTTGTATTTAATTGCGATGTTATTTCTGTGTTTCATCGTCAATAAGAAGGTCCAAGGGATACAGTAAACCTGGAGTGAAGCATCGGAATCTGTAACTAGTGTCACAGGAATGGTTCAAATCATAGACTGTAAGAAGAGTCAGTCCTCGTGCACATCAGTCGGCATTTTGCCTTTTGTATTTAATTCTGATGCAGTTTTTGTGTTTCATAGTCAATAAGAAGGTCCAAGGGATACAGTAAACCTGAAGTGAAGCATCGGAATCTGTAACTAGTGTCACAGGAATGGTTCAAATCATAGACTGTAAGAAGAGTCAGTCCTCGTTCACATCAGCAGGCATTTTGATTTTTGTATTTAATTCTGATGCAATTTTTGTGTTTCATAGTCAATAAGAAGGTCCAAGGGATACAGTAAACCTGGAGTGAAGCATCGGAATCTATAACTAGTGTCAATGGTATGGTTCAAAACATGGACGGTAAGAAGAGTCAGTCCTCTTGTACTTAAGTCGGCATTGTGCCTTTTGTATTTAATTACGATGCAATGTCTGTGTTTCATCGACATTAAGAAGGTCAGAGGGATACAGTAAACCTGAAGTGTAGCATCGGAATCTATAGCTAGTGTCACAGGAATGGTTCAAATCATAGTCAGTACCAAGAGTCAATCTTCTTGTCCTTAAGTCGGCATTGTGCCTTTTGTATTTAATACCGATGCAGTTTCTGTGTTTCATCGTCCATAAGAAGGTCCAAGGAATACAGTAAACCTGAAGTGAAGCATCGAAATCCATAACTAGTGTCACAGGAATGGTTCAAAACATAGTCAGTAAGGAGAGTCAGTCTGCTTGTACTTAAGTCGGCATTGTGCCTTTTGTATTTATTTCCGATGCAATTTCTGTGTTTCATCGTCAATAAGAAGGTCAGAGGGGTACAGTAAACCTGAAACCTGAAGTGAAGCATCGTAATCTATAGCTAGTGTCACAGGAATGGTTCAAAACATAGACAGTAAGAATAGTCAGTCTTCTTGTACTTAATTCTGCTTTGTGCCTTTTGTATTTAATTCCGATGCAATTTCAGTGTATCATCGTCAATACGAAGGTCCAGGGATACAGTAAACCTGAATTGAAGCATCGGAATTTATAACTAGTGTCACATTAATGGTTCAAAACATAGACAGTAAGATGAGTCAGTCCTCTTGTACTTAAATCGGCATTGTGCCTTTTGTATTTAACTCCGATGCAATTTCTGTGTTTCATCGTCAATAAGAAGGTCAGAGCGATACAGGAATCCTAAAGAGAAGCATCGGAATCTATAACTAGTGTCACAGGAATAGTTCAAAACATAGTCAGTAAGAGTAGTCAGTCTTATTGTACTTAAGGCATCATTGTGCATTTTATACTTAATTCTGATGCAATTTCTGTGTTTCATCGTCAATAAGAAGGTCCAATAGATACAGTAAACCTGGAGTGAAGCATCGGAAACTATAACTAGTGTCACAGGAATGGTTCAAACATAGACAGTAAGAAGAGTCAGTCTTATTGTACTTACGTCGGCATTGTGCCTTTTCTATTTAATTCCGATGCAATTTGTGTGTTTCATCGTCAATAAGAAGGTCCAAGGGATACAGTAAACCTGGAGTGAAGCATCGGAGTCTATAACTAGTGTCACAGGACTGGTTCAAAAAAAGACAGTAAGAAGAGTCAGTCTTCTTCAACTTTATTCGGCATTCTGCCTTTTGTATTCAATTCCGATGCAATTTCTGTGTTTCATCGTCAATAAGAAGGTCAGAGGGATACTTTAAACCTGAAGTGAAGCATCGGAATCCATAACTAGTGTCGCAGGAATGGTTCAAAACATAGTCAGTAAGAAGAGTTAGTCTTCTTGTACTTAAGTCGGCATTGTGCCTTTTGTATTTAATTGCGATGCAATTTCTGTGTTTCATCGTCAATAAGAAGGTCCAAGGGATACAGTAAACCTGGAGTGAAGCATCGGAATCTGTAACTAGTGTCACAGGAATGGTTCAAATCATAGACTGTAAGAAGAGTCGGTCATCGTGCACATCAGTCGGCATTTTGCCTCTTGTATTAATTCTGATGCAATTTTTGTGTTTCATAGTCAATAAGAAGGTCCAAGGGATACAGTAAACCTGAAGTGAAGCATCGGAATCTGTAACTAGTGTCACAGGAATGGTTCAAATCATAGACTGTAAGAAGAGTCAGTCCTCGTGCACACCAGCCGGCATTTTGATTTTTGTATTTAATTCTGATGCAATTTTTGTGTTTCATAGTCAATAAGAAGGTCCAAGGGATACAGTAAACCTGGAGTGAAGCATCGGAATCTCTAACTAGTGTCAATGGTATGGTTCAAAACATGGACGGTAAGAAGAGTCAGTCCTCTTGTACTTAAGTCGGCATTGTGCATTTTGTATTTAATTACGATGCAATGACTGTGTTTCATCGACATTAAGAAGGTCAGAGGGATACAGTAAACCTGAAGTGTAGCATCGGAATCTATAGCTAGTGTCACAGGAATGGTTCAAATCATAGTCAGTACCAAGAGTCAATCTTCTTGTACTTAAGTCGGCATTGTGCCTTTTGTATTTAATACCGATGCCGTTTCTGTGTATCATCGTCAATAAGAAGGTCCAAGGAATACAGTAAACCTGAAGTGAAGCATCGAAATCCATAACTAGTGTCACAGGAATGGTTCAAAACATAGACAGTAGGAAGAGTCAGTCTTCTTGTACTTAAGTCGGCATTTTGCCGTTTGTATTTAATTCCGATGAAATTTTTGTGTTTCATCGTCAATAAGAAGGTCCACGGTATACAGTAACCCTGAAGTGAAGCATCGGATCTATGACTAGTGCCACAGGAATGGTTCAAAACATAGTCAGTAAGAAGAGTCAGTCTTCTTGTACTTAATTCGGCATTGTGCCTTTTCTATTTAATTCCGATGGAATTTCTGTGTTTCATCGTCAATAAGAAGTTCCATGGGATATAGTAAACCTGGAGTGAAGCATCGGAGTCTATTACTTGTGTCACAGGAATGGTTCAAAACATAGACAGTAAAAAGAGTCAGTCTTCTTGTACTTACGTCGACATTGTGCCCTTTCTATTTAAATCCGATGCAATTTCTGTGTTTCATCGTCAATATGAAGGATCAAGGGATACAGTAAACCTGAAGTGAAGCTTCGGAATCTATAGCTAGTGTCACAGGAATGTTTCAAAACATAGACAGTAAGAAGTGTCAGTCTTCTTGTCCTTAAGTCGGCATTGTGCCTTTTGTAATTAATTCCGAAGCAATTTCTGTGTTTCATCCTCAAAAAGAAGGTCCAAGGGATACAGTAAACCTGGAGTGAAGCATCGGAATCTATACCTAGATTCACAGGAATGGTTCAAAACAGAGACAGTAAGAAGAGTCAGTTTTCTTGTACTTAATTCTGCTTTGTGCCTTTTGTATTTAATTCCGATGCAATTTCTGTGTTTCATCGTCAATAAGAAGGTCCAAGGTATACAGTAAACCTGAAGTGAAGCATCGGAATTTATAACTAGTGTCAATGGTTTGGTTCAAAACATGTTAAGTAAGAAGAGTCTGTCTTCTTGTACTTAAGTCGGCATTGTGCCTTTTCTATTTAATTCCGATGCAATTTGTGTGTTTCATCGTCAATAAGAAGGTCCAAGGGATATAGTAAACCTGGAGTGAAGCATCGGAATCTATAACTAGTGTCACAGGAATGGTTCAAAACATAGACAGTAGGAAGAGTCAGTCTTCTTGTCCTTAAGTCGGCATTGTGCCTTTTGTATTTAATTCCGATGCAATTTCTGTGTTTCATCGTCAATAAGAAGGACCAAGGGATACAGTAAACCTGAAGTGAAGCATCGGAATTTATAACTAGTGTCACAGGAATGGTTCAAAACAAAGTCAGTAAGAAGAGTCAGTCATCTTGTCCTAAAGTCGGCTTGGTGCCTTTTGTATTTAATTCCGATGCAATTTCTGTGTTTCATCGTCAATAAGAAGGTCCAAGGGATACAGTAAACCTGAAGTGAAGCTTCGTAATCTTTAGCTAGTGTCACAGGAATGCCTCAAAATATAGTCAGTAAGAAGAGTCAGTCTTCTTGTCCTTATGTCGGCATTGTGCCTTTTGTAATTAATTCCGGTGCAATTTCTGTGTTTCATCGTCAATAAGAAGGTCCAAGGGATACAGTAAACTTGGAGTGAAGCATCGGAATCTATAACTAGTGTCACAGGAATGGTTCAAAACATAGACAGTAAGAAGAGTCAGTCTTCTAGACCTTAATTCTGCTTTGTGCCTTTGGTATTTAATTCCGCTGCAATTTCTGTGTTTCATCGTCAATAAGAAGGTCCAAGGAATACAGTAAACCTAAAGTGAAGCATCGGATCAATAACTAGTGTCACAGGAATGGTTCAAAACATAGTCAGTAAGAAGAGTCAGGTTTTTGTCCTTAAGTCGGCATTGTGCCTTTTCTATTTAATTCCGAAGCAATTTCTGTGTTTCATCGTCAATAAGAAGGTCCATGGGATACAGTAAACCTGGAGTGAAGCATCGGAATCTATAACTAGTGTCACAGGAATGGTTCAAAGCATAGTCAGTAAGAAGAGTCAGTCATCTTGTACTTAAGTCGGCATTGTGCCTTTTCTTTTAATTCCGATGCAATTTCTGTGTTTTATCGTCAACACGAAGGTCCAAGGGATACAGTAAACCTGGAGTGAAGCATCGGAATCTATAACTAGTGTCACAGGAATGGTTCAAACATAGTCAGTAAGAAGAGTCAGTCTTCTTGTACTTAAGTCGGCATTGTGCCTTTTCATTTAATTCCGAAGCAATATCTGTGTTTCATCGTCACTAAGAACTTCAGAGGGATACAATGGACCTGAAGTGAAGCATCGGAATCTATAACTAGTGTCACAGGAATGGTTCAAAGCAAAATCAGTAAGAAGAGTCAGTCTTCTTGTCCTTAAGTCGGCTTTGTGCCTTTTGTATTTAATTCCGATGCAATTTCTGTGTTTCATCGTCAATAAGAAGGTCCAAGGGATACAGTAAACATGGAGTGAAGCATCGGAATCCATAACTAGTGTCAATGGAATGGTTCAAAACATATTAAGTAAGAAGAGTCAGTCTTCTTGTAATTAAGTCGGCATTGCGCCTTTTCTATTTAATTCCGATGCAATTTGTGTGTTTCATCGTCAATAAGAAGGTCCAAGGGATATAGTAAACCTGGAGTGAAGCATCGGAATCTTTAACTAGTGTCACAGGAATGGTTCAAAACGTAGACAATAAGAAGAGACAGTCTTTTTGAACTTACGTCGACATTGTGCCTTTTCTATTTAATTCCGATGCAATTTCTGTGTTTCATCGTCAATAAGAAGGTCAGAGGGATACAATAAACCTGAAGTGAAGCATCGGAATCTATAACTAGTGTCACAGGGATGGTTCAAAACAAAGTCAGTAAGAAGAGTCAGTCTTCTTGTCCTTAAGTCGGCATTGTGCCTTTTGTATTTAATTCCGATGCAATTTCTGTGTTTCATCCTCAATAAGAAGTTCCAAGGGATACAGTAAACCTGAAGTGAAGCTTCGGAATCTATAGCTAGTGTCACAGGAATGCTTCAAAACATAGTCAGTAAGAAGAGTCAGTCGTCTTGTCCTTATGTCGGCAATGTGCCTTTTGTAATTAATTCCGATGCAATTTCTGTGTTTCATCGTCAATAAGAAGGTCCAAGGGATACAGTAAACCTGGAGTGAAGCATCGGAATCTATAACTAGTGTCACAGGAATGGTTGAAAACTTAGACAGTAAGAAGAGTCAATCTTCTTGAGCTTAACTCTGCTTTGTGCCTTTTGTATTTAATTCCGATGCAATTTCTGTGTTTCATCGTCAATAAGAAGGTCCAAGGAATACAGTAAGCCTGAAGTGAAGCATCGGATCTATAACTAGTGTCACAGGAATGGTTCATAACATAGTCAGTAACAAGAGTCAGTCTTCTTGTCCTTAAGTCGGCATTGTGCCTTTTCTATTTAATTCCGATCCATTTTCTGTGTTTCATCGTCAATAAGAAGGTCCAAGGGATACAGTAAACCTGGAGTGAAGCATGGCAATCTATATCTAGTGTCAATGGAATGGTTCAAGACATAGTCAGTAAGAGGAGTCAGTCTTCTTGTACTTAAGTCGGCATTGTGCCTTTTCTTTTTAATTCCGATGCAATTTCTGTGTTTCATCGTCAATAAGAAGGTCCAAGGGATATAGTAAAACTGGAGTGAAGCATCGGAATCTATAACTAGTGTCACAGGAGTGGTTCAAAACTTAGACAGTAAGAAGAGTCAGACTTCTTGTACTTACGTCGACATTGTGCCTTTTCTATTTAATTCCGATGCAATTTCTGTGTTTCATCGTCAATAAGAAGGTCAGAGGGACACAGTAAACCTGAAGTGAAGCATCGGAATCCATAACTAGTGTCACAGGAATGGTTCAAAACATAGTCAGTAAGAAGAGTCAGTCTTCTTGTACTTCAGTCGGCATTGTGCCTTTTGTATTTAATTCCGATGCAATTTCTGTGTTTCATCGTCAATAAGAAGGACCAAGGGATACACTAAACTTGGAGTGAAGCATCGGAATCTGTAACTAGTGTCACAGGGATGGTTCAAAACATAGACTGTAAGAAGAGTCAGTCTTCTTGTACTTAAGTCGGTATTGTGCCTTTTCTATTTAATTCCGATGCAATTTCTGTGTTTCATCGTCAATAAGAAGGTCAGAGGGACACAGTAAACCTGAAGTGAAGCATCGGAATCCATAACTAGTGTCACAGGAATGGTTCAATACATAGTCAGTAAGAAGAGTCAGTCTTCTTGTACTTAATTCGGCTTTGTGCCTTTTGTATTTAATTCCGATGCAATTTCTGTGTTTCATCGTCAATAAGAAGGTCCAAGGGATACAGTAAACCTGAAGTGAACCATCGGAGTCTGTAACTAGTGTCACAGGACTGGTTCAAAAATAGACAGTAAGATGAGTCAGTCTTCTTGTACTTAATTCGGCATTGTGCCTTTTGTATTTAATTCCGATGCAATTTCTGTGTTTCATCGTCAATAAGAAGCTCCAAGGGATACAGTAACCCTGAAGTGAAGCATCGGAATTTATAACTAGTGTCACAGGAATGGTTCAAACATAGTCAGTAAGAAGAGTCAGTCTTCTTGTACTTAAGCCGGAATTGTGCCTTTTGTATTTAATTCCGATGCATTTTCTGTGTTTCATCGTCAATAAGAAGGTCCAAGGGATACAGTAAACGTGAAGTGAAGCATCGGAATTAATAATTAGTGTCACAGGAAGGGTTCAAAGCATAGTCAGTAAGGAGAGTCAGTCTTCTTGTACTTTAGTCGGCATTGTGCCTTTTGTATTTAATTCCGATGCAATTTCTGTGTTTCATCGTCAATAAGAAGGACCAAGGGGTACAGTAAACCTGGAGTGAAGCATCTGAATCTATAACTAGTGTCACAGGGATGGTTAAAAACATAGACAGTAAGAAGAGTCAGTCTTCTTGTACCTATATCGGCATTGTGCCTTTTCTATTTAATTCCGATGCAATTTCTGTGTTTCATCGTCAATAAGAAGGTCAGAGGGATACAGTATTCCTGAAGTGGAGCATCGGAATCTATAACTAGTGTCACAGGAATGGTTCAAAACAAGGTCAGTAAGAAGAGTCAGTCCTCTTGTCCTTAAGTCGGCATTGTGTCTTTTGTATTTAATTCCGATGCAATTTCAGTGTTTCATCGTCAATAAGAAGGTCCAAGGGATACAGTAAACCTGAAGTGAAGCATCGGAATTTATAACTAGTGTCACAGGAATGGTTCAAAACAAAGTCAGTAAGAAGAGTCAGTCTTCTTGTCCTTAAGTCGGCATGGTGCCTTTTGTATTTAATTCCGATGCAATTTCTGTGTTTCATCGTCAATAAGAAGGTCCAAGGGATACAGCAAACCTGAAGTGAAGCTTTGGAATCTATAGCTAGTGTCACAGGAATGCTTCAAAACATAGTCAGTAAGAAGAGTCAGTCTTCTTTTCCTTATGTCGGCATTGTGCCTTTTGTAATTAATTCCGATGCAATTTCTGTGTTTCATCGTCAATAAGAAGGTCCAAGGGATACAGTAAACTTGGAGTGAAGCATCGGAATCTATAACTAGTGTCACAGGAATGGTTCAAAACACAGACAGTAAGAAGAGTCAGTCTTCTTGACCTTAATTCTGGTTTGTGCCTTTTGTATTTAATTCCGTTGCATTTTCTGTGTTTCATCGTCAATAAGAAGGTCCAAGGTATACAGTAAACCTGAAGTGAAGCATCGGATCTATAAGTAGTGTCACAGGAATGGTTCAAAACATAGTCAGTAAGAAGAGTCAGGTTTATGTCCTTAAGTCGGCATTGTGCCCTTTCAATTTAATTCCGATGCAATTTCTGTGTTTCATCGTCAATAAGAAGGTCCAAGGGATACAGTAAACCTGGAGTGAAGCATCGGTATCTATAACTAGTGTCCAGGAATGGTTCAAACATAGTCAGTAAGAAGAGTCAGTCTTCTTGTACTTAAGTCGGCATTGTGCCTTTTCTTTTTAATTCCGATGCAATTTCTGTGTTTCATCGTCAACAAGAAGGTCCAAGGGATACAGTAAACCTGGAGTGAAGCATCGGAATCGATAACTAGTGTCACAGGAGTGGTTCTAACATAGTCAGTGGGAAGAGTCAGTCTTCTTGTACTTAAGTCGGCATTGTGCCTTTTCATTTAATACCGAAGCAATTTCTGTGTTTCATCGTCAATAAGAAGGTCAGAGGGATACAATGAACCTGAAGTGAAGCATCGGAATCTATAACTAGTGTCACAGGAATGGTTCAAAGCAAAGTCAGTAAGAAGAGTCAGTCTTCTTGTCCTTAAGAAGGCTTTGTGCCTTTTGTAATTAATTCCGATGCAATTTCTGTGTTTCATCGTCAATAAGAAGGTCCAAGGGATACAGTAAACATGGAGTGAAGCATCGGAATCTATAACTAGTGTCAATGGAATGGTTCAAATCATATTCAGTAAGAAGAGTCAGTCTTCTTGCACTTAAGTCGGCATTGTGCCTTTTCTATTTGATTCCGATGCAATTTGTGTGTTTCATCGTCAATAAGAAGGTACAAGGGATATAGTAAACCTGGAGTGAAGCATCGGAATCTAAAACTAGTGTCACAGGAGTGGTTCAAAACATAGACAGTAAGAAGAGTCAGTCTTCTTGTCCTTAAGTCGGCATTTTGCCTTTTGTATTTAATTCCGATGCAATTTCTGTATTTCATCGTCAATAAGAAGGTCCAAGGGATACAGTAAACCTGAAGTGAAGCTTCGGAATCTATAGCTAGTGTCACAGGAATGCTTCAAAACATAGTCAGTAAGAAGAGTCAGTCTTCTTGTCCTTATGTCGACATTGTGCCTTTTGTAATTAATTCCGATGCAATTTCTGTGTTTCATCGTCAATAAGAAAGTCCAAGGGATACAGTAAACCTGGAGTGAAGCATCGGAATCTATAACTAGTGTCACAGGAATGGTTCAAAACATAGACAGTAAGAAGAGTCAGTCTTCTTGACCTTAACTCTGCTTTGTGCTTTTTATATTTAATTCCGATGCAATTTCTGTGTTTCATCGTCAATAAGAAGGTCCAAGGAATACAGTAAGCCTGAAGTGAAGCATCGGATCTATAACTAGTGTCACAGGAATGTTTCAAAACATAGTCAGTAACAAGAGTCAGGTATTTGTACTGTAGTCGGCATTATGCCTTTTCTATTTAATTCCGATGCAATTTCTGTGTTTCATCGTCAATAAGAAGGTCAGAGGTATACAATGAACATGAAGTGAAGCATCGGAATCTATAGCTAGTGTCACAGGAATGGTTCAAAACATAGTGAGTAAGAAGAGTTAGTCATCTTGTACTTAGGTCGGCATTGTGCCTTTTGTGTTTAATTCCGATGCAATTTCTGTGTTTCATCGTCCATAAGAAGGTCCAAGGGATACAGTAAACCTGAAGTGAAGCATCGGAATTTATAACTAGTGTCACAGGAATGGTTCAAAACATAGTCAGTAAGAAGGGTCAGTCTTCTTGTACTTAAGTCGGCATTGTGCCTTTTGTATTTTATTCCGATGCAATTTCTGTGTTTCATCGTCAATAAGAAGGACCAAGGGATACAGTAAACTTGGAGTGAAGCATCGGAATCTATAACTAGTGTCACAGGAATGGTTCAAAACATAGTCAGTAAGAAGAATCAGTCTTCTTGTACTTAAGTGGGTATTGTGCCTTATCTATTTAATTCCGATGCAATTTCTGTGTTTCATCGTCAATAAGAAGGTCAGAGGGATACAATAAACCTGAAGTAAAGCATCGGAATCTATAACTAGTGTCACAGGAATGGTTCAAACAAAGTCAGTAAGAAGAGTCAGTCTTCTAGTCCTTTGGTCGGCATTGTGCCTTTTCTATTTAATTCCGATGCAATTCCTGTGTTTCATCGTCAATAAGACGGTCCGAAGGATACAGTAAACCCTGGGTGAAGCATCGGAATCTATAACTAGTGTCAATGGAATTGTTCAAAACATAGTCAATAAGGTGAGTCAGTCTTCTTGTACTTATGTCGGCATTGTGCCTTTTTTATTTTATTCCGATGCAATTTCTGTGTTTCTTCGTCAACAAGAAGGTCCAAGGGATACAGTAAACCTGAAGTGAAGCATCGGAAACTATAACTAGTGTCACGGGAATGGTTCAAAGCAAAGTCAGTAAGAAGAGTCAGTCGTCTTGTCCTTAAGAAGGCTTTGTGCCTTTTGTATTTAATTCCGATGCAAATTCTGTGTTTCATCGTCAATAAGCAGGTCAGAGGGATACAATAAACCTGAAGTGAAGCATCGGAATCTATAACTAGTGTCACAGGAATGGTTCAAAACAAAGTCAGTAAGAAGAGTCAGTCTTCTTGTCCTTAAGTCGGCATTTTGCCTTTTGTATTTAATTCCTATGCAATTTCTGTGTTTCATCGTCAATAAGAAGGTCCAAGGGATACAGTAAACCTGAAGTGAAGCTTCGGAATCTATAGCTAGTGTCACAGGAATGCTTCAAAACATAGTCAGTAAGAAGAGTCAGTCTTCTTGTCCTTATGTCGGCATTGTGGCTTTTGTAATTAATTCCGATGCAATTTCTGTGTTTCATCGTCATTAAGAAGGTCCAAGGGATACAGTAAACCTGGAGTGAAGCATCGGAATCTATAACTAGTGTCACAGGAATGGTTCAAAACATAGACAGTAAGAAGAGTCAGTCTTCTTGACCTTAACTCTGCTTTGTGCCTTTTGTATTTAATTCCGATGCAATTTCTGTGTTTCATCGTCAATAAGAAGGTCCAAGGAATACAGTAAGCCTGAAGTGAAGCATCGGATCTATAACTAGTGTCACAGGAATGGTTCAAAACATACTCAGTAACAAGAGTCAGGTATTTGTACTTTAGTCGACATTGTGCCTTTTCTATTTATTTCCGATGCAATTTCTGTGTTTCATCGTCAATAAGAAGGTCCAAGGGATACAGTAAACCTGGAGTGAAGCATTGGAATCTATAACTAGTGTCAATGGAATGGTTCAAGACATAGTCAGTAAGAGGAGTCAGTCTTCTTGTACCTAAGTCGGCATTGTGCCTTTTCTTTTTAATTCCGATGCAATTACTGTGTTTCATCGTCAATAAGAAGGTCCAAGGGATGTAGTAAAACTGGAGTGAAGCATCGGAATCTATAACTAGTGTCACAGGAATGGTTCAAAACATAGACAGTAAGAAGAGTCAGACATCTTGTACTTACGTCGACATTGTGCCTTTTCTATTTAATTCCGATGCAATTTCTGTGTTTCGTCGTCAATAAGAAGGTCAGAGGGATACAATAAACATGAAGTGAAGCATCGGAATCTATAGCTAGTGTCACTGGAATTGTTCAAAACATAGTGAGTAAGAAGAGTTAGTCATCTTGTACTTAGGTCGGCATTGTGCCTTTTGTGTTTAATTCCGATGCAATTTCTGTGTTTCATCGTCCATAAGAAGGTCCAAGGGATACAGTAAACCTGAAGTGAAGCATCGGAATTTATAACTAGTGTCACAGGAATGGTTCAAAACATAGTCAGTAAGAAGAGTCAGTCTTCTTGTACTTAAGTCGGCATAGTGCCTTTTGTATTTAATTCCGATGCAATTTCTGTGTTTCATCGTCAATAAGAAGGACCAAGGGATACAGTAAACTTGGAGTGAAGCATTGGAATCTATAACTAGTGTCACAGGAATGGTTCAAAACATAGTCAGTAAGAAGAGTCAGCCTTCTTGTACTTAAGTCGGTATTGTGCCTTTTCTATTTAATTCCGATGCAATTTCTGTGTTTCATCGTCAATAAGAAGGTCCAAGGGATATAGTAAACCTGGAGTGAAGCATCGGAATCTATAACTAGTGTCACAAGAATGGTTCAAAACAAAGACAGTAAGAAGAGTCAGTCTTCTTGTACTTACGTCGACATTGTGCCTTTTCTATTTAATTCCGATGCAATTTCTGTGTTTCATCGTCAATAAGAAGGTCAGAGAGATACAATAAACCTGAAGTGAAGTATTGGAATCTGTAACTAGTGTCACAGGAATGGTTCAAAACAAAGTCAGTAAGAAGAGTCAGTCTTCTTGTCCTTAAGTCGGCATTGTGCCTTTTGTATTTAATTCCGATGCAATTTCTGTGTTTCATCGTCAATAAGAAGGTCCAAGGGATACAGTAAACCTGGAGTGAAGAATCGGAATCTATAACTAGTGTCACAGGAATGGTTCAAAACATAGTCAGTAAGAAGAGTCAGTCTTCTTGTACTTAAGTCGGCATTGTGAATTTTTATTTAATTCCGATACAATTTCTGTGCTTCATCGTCAATAGGAAGGTCAGAGGGATACAATAAACCTGAAGTGAAGCATCGGAATCTATAACTAGTGTCACAGGAATGGTTCAAAGCAAAGTCAGTAAGAAGAGTCAGTCTTCTTGTCCTTAAGTCGACATTGTGCCTTTTGTATTTAATTCCGTTGCAATTTCTGTGTTTCATCGTCAATAAGAAGGTCCAAGGGATACAGTAAACATGGAGTGAAGCATCGGAATCTATAACTAGTGTCAATGGAATGGTTCAAAACATAGTCAGTAAGAAGAGTCAGTCTTCTTGTACTTAAGTCGGCATTGTGCCTTTTCTATTTAATTCCGATGCAATTTCTGTGTTTCATCGTCAATAAGAAGGTCCAAGGGATATAGTAAACCTGGAGTGAAGCATAGGAATCTATAACTAGTGTCACAGGAATGGTTCAAAACATAGACAGTAAGAAGAGTCAGTCTTCTTGTACTTACGTCGACATTGTGCCTTTTCTATTTAATTCCGATGCAATTTCTGTGTTTCATCGTCAATAAGAAGGTCAGAGGGATACAATAAACCTGAAGTGAAGCATCGGAATCTATAACTAGCGTGACAGGAATGGTTCAAAACATAGACAGTAAGAAGAGTCAGTCTTCTTGACCTTAATTCTGCTTTGTGCCTTTGTATTTAATTCCGATGCAATTTCTGTGTTTCATCGTCAATAAGAAGGTCCAAGGTATACAGTAAGCCTGTAGTGAAGCATCGGATCTATAACTAGTGTCACAGGAATGGTTCAAAACATAGTCAGTAAGAAGAGTCAGGTTATTGTACTTAAGTCGGCATTGTGCCTTTTCTATTTAATTCCGATGCAATTTCTGTGTTTCATCGTCAATAAGAAGGTCCAAGGGATACTGTAAACCTGGAGTGAAGCATCGGAATCTATAACTAGTGTCAATGGAATGGTTCAAGCATAGTCAGTAAGAGGAGTCAGTCTTCTTGTACTTAAGTCGGCATTGTGCCTTTTCTTTTTAATTCCGATGCAATTTCTGTGTTTCATCGTCAATAAGAAGGTCCAAGGGATATAGTAAAACTGGAGTGAAGCATCGGAATCTATAACTAGTGTCACAGGAATGGTTCAAAACAAAGTCAGTAAGAAGAGTCAGTCTTCTTGTCCTTAAGTCGGCATTGTGCCTTTTGTATTTAATTCCGATGTAATTTCTATGTTTCATCGTCAGTAAGAAGGTCCAAGGGATACAGTAAACCTGAAGTGAAGCTTCGGAATCTATAGCTAGTGTCACAGGAATGCTTCAAAACATAGTCAGTAAGAAGAGTCAGTCTTCTTGCCCGTATGTCGGCATTGTGCCTTTTGTAATTAATTCCGATGCAATTTCTGTGTTTCATCGTCAATAAGAAGGTCCAAGGGATACAGTAAACCTGGAGCTAAGCATCGGAATCTATAACTAGTGTCACAGGAATGGTTAAAACCTAGACAGTAAGAAGAGTCAGTCTTCTTGACCTTAATTCTGCTTTGTGCCTTTGTATTTAATTCCGATGCAATTTCTGTGTTTCATCGTCAATAAGAAGGTCCAAGGTATACAGTAAGCCTGAAGTGAAGCATCGGATCTATAACTAGTGTCACAGGAATGGTTCAAAACATAGTCAGTAAGAAAAGTCAGGTTTTTGTACTTAAGTCGGCATTGTGCCTTTTCTATTTAATTCCGATGCAATTTCTGTGTTTCATTGTCAATAAGAAGGTCCAAGGGATACAGTAAACCTGGAGTGAAGCATCGGAATCTATAACTAGTGTCAATGGAATGGTTCAAGCATAGTCAGTAAGAGGAGTCAGTCTTCTTGTACTTAAGTCGGCATTGTGCCTTTTCTTTTTAATTCCGATGCAATTTCTGTTTTTCATCGTCAATAAGAAGGTCCAAGGGATATAGTAAAACTGGAGTGAAGCATCGGAATCTATAACTAGTGTCACAGGAATGGTCAAAACGTAGACAGTAAGAAGAGTCAGACTTCTTGTACTTACGTCGACATTGTGCCTTTTCTACTTAATTCCGATGCAATTTCTGTGTTTCATCGTCAATAAGAAGGTCAGAGGGATACAATAAACATGAAGTGAAGCATCGGAATCTATGGCTAGTGTCACAGGAATGGTTCAAAACATAGTCAGTAAGAAGAGTCAGTCTTCTTGTCCTTAAGTCGGCATTGTGCCTTTTGTAATTAATTCCGATGCAATTTCTGTGTTTCATCGTCAATAAGAAGGTCCAAGGGATCCAGTAAGCCTGAAGTGAAGCATCGGATCTATAACTAGTGTCACCGGAATGGTTCAAAACATAGTCAGTAAGAAGAGTCAGGTTTTTGTACTTAAGTCGGCATTGTGCCTTATCTATTTAACTCCGATGCAATTTCTGTGTTTCATCGTCAATAAGAAGGTCCAAGGGATACAGTAAACCTGGAGTGAAGCATCGGAATCTATAACTAGTGTCAATGGAATGGTTCAAGACATAGTCAGTGAGAGGAGTCAGTCTTCTTGTACTTAAGTCGGCATTGTGCCTTTTCTTTTTAATTCCTATGCAATTTCTGTGTTTCATCGTCAATAAGAAGGTCCAAGGGATACAGTAAACCTGGACTGAAGCATCGGAATCTATAACTAGTGTCACAGGAATGGTTAAAATCATAGACAGTAAGATGAGTCTGACTTCTTTTACTTATGTCGGCATTGTGCTTTTTGTATTTAATTCCGATGCAATTTCAGTGTTTGTTCGTCACTAAGAAGGTCCAAGGGATACAGTAAACCTGGAGTGAAGCATCTGAATCTGTAACTCGTGTCACAGGAATGGATCAAATCATAGACAGTAAGAAGAGTCAGTCTTCGTGTACTTCAGTCGGCATTTTGCCTTTTGTATTTAATTCCGATGCAATTTTTGTGTTTCATCGTCAATGAGAAGGTCCAAGGGATACATTAAACCTGAAGTGAAGCATCGGGGTCTATAACTAGTGTCACAGGAAACTTTCAAAACATAGTCAGAAAGGAGAGTCAGTTTTCTTGTACTTAAGTCGGCATTGTGCCTTTTGTATTTAATTCCGATGCAATTTCTGTGTTTCATCGTCCTTAAGAACGTCCAAGGGATACAGTAAACCTGAGGTGAAGCTTCGGAATCTATAACTACTGTCACAGGAATGGTTCAAAACATAGTCAGTAAGAAGAGTCAGTCTTCTTGTACTTACGTCGGCATAGTGCCTTTTCTATTTAATTCCGATGTAATTTGTGTGTTTCATCGTCAATAAGAAGGTCAGAGGGATACAGTAATCCTGAAGTGAAGCATCAGAATCTATAACTAGTGTCACAGGAATGGTTCAAAGCATAGTCAGTAAGAAGAGTCAGTCTTCTTGTACTTAAGTCGGCATTGTGATTTTCTATTTAATTCCGATGCAATTTCTGTGTTTCATCGTCAATATGAAGGGCCAAGGGATACAGTGAACCTGGAGTGAAGCATCGGAAACTATAACTAGTGTCACAGGAATGGTTCAAAGCATAGACAGTAAGAAGAGTCAGACTTTTTGTACTTACGACGGCATAGTGCCTTTTCTATTTAATTCCGATGTAATTTGTGTGTTTCATCGTCAATAAGAAGGTCCAAGGGATACAGTAAACCTGGAGTGTAGCAACGGAATCTATAACTAGTGACACAGGAATGGTTCAAAACATTGACAGTAAGAAGAGTCAGTCTTCGTGTACTTAAGTCGGCATTTTGCCTTTTGTATTTAATTCCGATGCAATTTCTGTGCTTCATCGTCAATAAGAAGGTCAGAGGGGTACAGTAAACCTGAAGTGAAGCATCGGAATCTATAGCTAGTGTCACAGGAATGGTTCAAAACATAGTCAGTAAGAAGAGTCAGTCATCTTGTTCTTAAGTCGTCATTGTGCCTTTTGTATTTAATTCCGATGGAATTTCTGTGTTTCATCATCAATAAGAAGGTCCAAGGGATACAGTAAACCTGGAGTGAAGCATCGGAATCTATAACTAGTGTTACAGGAATGGTTCAAAACACAGACAGTAAGAAAAGTCAGTCTCCTTGTACTTAATTCTGCATTGTGCCTTTTGTATTTAATTCCAAAGCAATTTCTGTGTTTCATCGTCAATAAGAAGGTCCAAGGGTTACAGTAAACCTGGAGAAAAGCATCGGAATCTATAACTAGTGTCACAGGAATATTTCAAAACATAGACAGTAGGAAGAGTCAGTCTTCTTGTACTTAAGTCGGCATTGTGCCGTTTGTATTTAATTCCGATGCAATTTCTGTGTTTCATCGTCAATAAGAAGGTCCAAGGTATACAGTAAACCTGAAGTGAAGCATCGGAATCTATAACTAGTGTCACAGGAATGGTTCAAAACTTAGACAGTAAGAAGAGTCAGTCTTCTTGTACTTACGTCGACATTGTGCCCTTTCTATTTAAATCCGATGCAATTTCAGTAATTCATCGTCTATAAGAAGGTCGAAGGGATACAGTAAACCTGAAGTGAAGCTTCGGAATCTATAGCTAGTGTCACAGGAATGGTTCAAAACATAGTCAGTAAGAAGTGTCAGTCTTCTTGCCCTTAAGTCGGCATTGTGCCTTTTGTAATTAATTCCGATGCAATTTCTGTGTTTGATCGTCAATAAGAAGGTCCAAGGGATACAGCAAACCTGGAGTGAAGCATCGGAATCTACACTCCTGGAAATGGAAAAAAGAACACATTGACACCGGTGTGTCAGACCCACCATACTTGCTCCGGGCACTGCGAGAGGGCTGTACAAGCAATGATCACACGCACGGCACAGCGGACACACCAGGAACCGCGGTGTTGGCCGTCGAATGGCGCTAGCTGCGCAGCATTTGTGCACCGCCGCCGTCAGTGTCAGCCAGTTTGCCGTGGCATACGGAGCTCCATCGCAGTCTTTAACACTGGTAGCATGCCGTGACAGCGTGGACGTGAACCGTATGTGCAGTTGACGGACTTTGAGCGAGGGCGTATAGTGGGCATGCGGGAGGCCGGGTGGACGTACCGCCGAATTGCTCAACACGTGGGACGTGAGGTCTCCACAGTACATCGATGTTGTCGCCAGTGGTCGGCGGAAGGTGCACTTGCCCGTCGACCTGGGACCGGACCGCAGCGACGCACGGATGCACGCCAAGACCGTAGGATCCTACGCAGTGCCGTAGGGGACCGCACCGCCACTTCCCAGCAAATTAGGGACACTGTTGCTCCTGGGGTATCGGCGAGGACCATTCACAACCGTCTCCATGAAGCTGGGCTACGGTCCCGCACACCGTTAGGCCGTCTTCCGCTCACGCCCCAACATCGTGCAGCCCGCCTCCAGTGGTGTCGTGACAGGCGTGAATGGTGGGACGAATGGAGACGTGTCGTCTTCAGCGATGAGAGTCGCTTCTGCCTTGGTGCCAATGATGGTCGTATGCGTGTTTGGCGCCGTGCAGGTGAGCGCCACAATCAGGACTGCATACGACCGAGGTACACAGGGCCAACACCCTGCATCATGGTGTGGGGAGCGATCTCCTACACTGGCCGTACACCACTGGTGATCGTCGAGGGGACACTGAATAGTGCACGGTACATCCAAACCGTCATCGAACCCATCGTTCTACCATTCCTAGACCGGCAAGGGAACTTGCTGTTCCAACAGGACAATGCACGTCCGCATGTATCCCGTGCCACCCAACGTGCTCTAGAAGGTGTAAGTCAACTACCCTGGCCAGCAAGATCTCCGGATCTGTCCCCCATTGAGCATGTTTGGGACTGGATGAAGCGTCGTCTCACGCGGTCTGCACGTCCAGCACGAACGCTGGTCCAACTGAGGCGCCAGGTGGAAATGGCATGGCAAGCCGTTCCACAGGACTACATCCAGCATCTCTACGATCGTCTCCATGGGAGAATAGCAGCCCGTATTGCTGCGAAAGGTGGATATACACTGTACTAGTGCCGACATTGTGCATGCTCTGTTGCCTGTGTCTATGTGCCTGTGGGTCTGTCAGTGTGATCATGTGATGTATCTGACCCCAGGAATGTGTCAATAAAGTTTCCCCTTCCTGGGACAATGAATTCACGGTGTTCTTATTTCAATTTCCAGGAGTGTATAACTAGTGTCACAGGGATGGTTCAAAACATAGACAGTAAGAAGAGTCAGTCTTCTTGTACTTAATTCTGCTTTGTGCCTTTTGTATTTAATTCCGATGCAATTTCTGTGTTTCATCATCAATAAGATGGTCCAAGGGATACAGTAAATCTGAAGTGAAGCATCGGAATTTATAACTAGTGTCACAGGAATAGTTCAAAACATAGACAGTCTTCATGTACTTAAGTCGGCATTGTGCCTTTTGTATTTAACTCCGATGCAATTTCTGTGTTTCATCGTCAATAAGAAGGTGAGAGGGATACAGTAATCCTGAAGTGAAGCATCGGAATCTATAACTAGTGTCACAGGAATGGTTCAAAACATAGTCAGTAAGAATATTCAGTCTTATTGTACTTAAGTCATCATTGTGCATTTTCTATTTAATTCTGATGCAATTTCTGTGTTTCATCGTCAATATGATGGTCCAAGGGATACAGTAAACCTGGAGTGAAGCATCGGAACCTGTAACTAGTGTCACAGGAAAGGTTCAAATCATAGACAGTAAGAAGAGTCAAACTTCTTTTACTTAAGTCGGCATTGTGCCTTTTGTATTTAATTCCGGTGCAATTTCTGTGTTTCATCGTCAATGAGAAGGTCAGAGGGATCCAATAAACCTGAAGCATCTGAATCTATAACTAGTGTCACAGGAATGGTTCAAAACAAAGTCAGTAAGAGGAGTCAGTCTTCTTGTCCTTAAGTCGGCATTTTGCCTTTTGTATTTAATTCCGATGCAATTTCTGTGTTTCATCGTCAATAAGAAGGCCCAAGGGATACAGTAAACCTGGAGTGTAGCATCGGAATCTATAACTTGTGTCACAGGAATGGTTCAAAACATAGACAAATAGAAGATTCAGTCTTCTTGTACTTAAGTCGTCATTGTACTTTTCTATTTAATTCCGATGCAATTTCTGTGTTTCATCGTCAATAAGATGGTCGGAGGGGTACAGTAAACCTGAAGTGAAGCATCGGAATCTATAGCTAGTGTCACAGGAATGGTTCAAAGCATAGTCAGTAAGATGAGTCAGTCTTCTTGTCCTAAAGTCGGCATTGTGCCTTTTGTATTTAATTCCGATGAAATTTCTGTGTTTCATCATCAATAAGAAGGTCCAAGGGATACAGTAAACCTGGAGTGAAGGATCGGAATCTATAACTAGTGTCACAGGAATGGTTCAAATCATAGAGAGTAACAAGAGTCAGTCTCCTTGTACTTAAATCTGCACTGTGCCTTTTGTATTTAATTCCGATGCATTTTCTGTGTTTCATCGTCAATATGATGTTCCAAGGGAGACAGTAAACCTGAAGTGAAGCATCGGAATTTATAACTGGTGTCACAGGAATGCTTCAAAACATAGTCAGTAAGAAGAGTCAGTCTTCTTGTTTTTAAGTCGGCATTGCGCCTTTTCTATTTAATTTCGATGCAATTTCTGTGTTTCATCGTCAATAAGAACGTCCAAGGGATACAGTGAACCTCAAGTGAAGCATCGTAATCTATAATTAGTGTTACAGGACTGGTTCAAAAATAGACAGTAAGAAGAGTCTGACTTCTTGAACTTAATTCGGCATTGTGCCTTTTTTATTTAATTCCGATGCAAATTCTGTGTTTCATCGTCAATACGAAGGTCAGAGGGATACAGTACACCTGAAGTGAAGCATCGGAATCCATAACTAGTGTCACTGGAATGGTTCAAAACATAGTCAGTAAGAAGAGTTAGTCTTCTTGTACTTAAGTCGGCATTGTGCCTTTTGTATTTAATTCCGATGCAATTTCTGCGTTTCATCGCCAATAAGAAAGGTCAAAGGGATACAGTAAACCTGAAGTGAAGCATCGGAATCCGTAACTAGTGTCACAGGAATGGTTCAAATCATAGTCAGTAAGAAGAGTAAGTCTTCGTGTACTTCAGTCGGCATTTTGCCTTTTGTATTTAATTCCGATGCAATTTTTGTGTTTCATCGTCAATAAGAAGGTGCAAGGGATACAGTAAACCTGGAGTGAAGCATCGGAATCTATAACTAGTGTCACAGGAATGGTTCGAAACATAGTCAGTAGGCAGATTCGGTCTTCATGTACTTAAGTCGGCATTGTGCCTTTTGTATTTAATTCCGATGCATTTTCTGTGTTTTATCGTCAATAAGAGGGTCCAAAGGATACAGTAAACCAGGAGTGAAGCATCGGAGTCTATAACTAGTGTCACAGGAATGGTTCAATACATTGACAGTAAGAAGAGTCAGTCTTCTTGTACTTAATTCGGCATTGTGCCTTTTGTATGTAATTCCGATGCAATTTCTGTGTTTCATCGTCAATAAGAAGGTCCAAGGGATACAGTAAACCTTAAGTGAAGCATCGGAATCTATAACTAGTGTCACAGGAATGGTTCAAAACATAGACAGTAGGAAGAGTCAGTCTTGTTGTACTTAAGTCGGCATTGTGCCGTTTGTATTTAATTCCGATGCAATTTATGTGTTTCATCGTCAATAAGAAGGTCCAAGGTATGCAGTAAACCTGAAGTGAAGCATCGGATCTATAACTAGTGTCACAGGAATGGTCAAAACATAGTCAGTAAGAAGAGTCAGTCTTCTTGTACTTAAGTCAGCATTGTGCTTTTTCTATTTAATTCCGATGCAATTTCTGTGTTTCATCGTCAATAAGAAGGTCCAAGGGATACAGTAAACAGGGAGTGAAGCATCGGAATCTATAACTAGTGTCAATGGAATGGTTCAAAACATAGTCAGTAAGATGAGTCAGTCTTCTTGTACTTAAGTCGGCATTGTGCCTTTTCTATTTAATTCCGATGCAATTTCTGTGTTTCATCGTCAATGAGAAGGTCCAAGGGATATAGTAAACCTGGAGTGAAGCATCGGATTCCATAACTAGTGTCACAGGAATGGTTCAAAACATAGACAGTAAGAAGAGTCAGTCTTCTTGTACTTAATTCGGCTTTGTGCCTTTTGTATTTAATTCCGATGCAATTTCTGTGTTTCATCGTCAATAAGAAGGTCCAAGGGATACAGTGAACCTGAAGTGAAGCATCGGAATTTGTAACTAGTGTCACAGGAATGGTTCAAAACATAGACAGTAAGAAGAGACATTCTGCTTGTACTTAAGTCGGCATTGTGCATTTTGTATTTAACTCCGATGCAATTTCTGTGTTTCATCGTCAATAAGAAGGTCAGAGGGATACAGTAATCCTGAAGTAAATCATCGGAATCTATAACTAGTGTCACAGGAATGGTTCAAAACATAGTCAGTAAGAGTAGTCAGTCTTATTGTACTTAAGTCTTCATTGTGCATTTTCTATTTAATTCTGAGGCAATTTCTGTGTTTCATCGCCAATATGAAGGTCCACGGGATACAGTAATCCTGGGGTGAAGCATCGGAATCTGTAACTAGTGTCACAGGAATGGTTCAAATCATAGACAGTAAGAAGAGTCAGACTTCTTTTACTTAAGTGGTCATTGTGCCTTTTGTATTTAATTCCGGTGCAATTTCTGTGTTTCATCGTCAATAAGAAGGTCCAAGGGATACAGTATACCTGGAGTGTAGCATCGGAGTCTTTAACTAGTGTCACAGGACTGGTTCAAAAATAGACAGTAAGAAGAGTCAGTCTTCTTGAACTTAATTCGGCATTGTTCCTTTTGTATTTAATTCCGATGTAATTTCTGTGTTTCATCGTCAATAAGAAGGACCAAGGGATACAGTAAACCTGAAGTGAAGCATCGGAATTTATAACTAGTGTCACAGGAATAGTTCAAAAGATAGTCAGTAAGGAGAGTCAGTCTTCTTGTACTTAAGTCGGCATTGTGCCTTTTGTATTTAATTCCGATGCAATTTCTGTGTTTCATCGGCAATAATAAGGACCAAGGGATACAGTAAACCTGGAGTGAAGCATCGGAATCTGTAACTAGTGTTCACAGGGATCGTTCAAAACATAGACAGTTAGAAGAGTCAGTCTTCTTGTACTTAAGTCGGCTTTGTGCCTTTTGTATATAATTCCGATGCAATTTCTGTGTTTCATCGTCAATAAGAAGGTCAGAGGGATACAGTAAACCTGAAGTGAAGCATCGGAATCCATAACTAGTGTCACAGTAATGGTTCAAATCATAGTCAGTAAGAAGAGTTAGTCTTCTTCTACTTAAGTCGGCATTGTGCCTTTTGTATTTAATACCGATGCAATTTCTGTGTTTCATCGTCAATACGAAGGTCCAAGTGATACAGTAAACCTGGAGTGAAGCATCGGAATCTATAACTAGTGTCAAAGGCATGGTTCAAAAAATAGTCAGTAAGAAGAGTCAGTCTTCATGTACTTAAGTCGGCATTGTGATTTTTCTATTTAATTCCGATCAATTTCTGTCTTTCATCGTCAATAAGAAGGTCAGAGGGATACAATAAACCTGAAGTGAAGCATTGGAATCTATAACTAGTGTCACAGGAATGGTTCAAAACAAAGTCAGTAAGAAGAGTCAGTCTTCTTGACCTTAAGGCGGCATTGTGCCTTTTGTATTTAATTCCGATGCAATTTCTGTGTTTCATCGTCAATAAGAAGGTCCAAGGGATACAGTAAACCTTAAGTGAAGCATCGGAATCTATAACTAGTGTCAATGGAATGGTTCAAAACATAGTCAGTAAGATGAGTCAGTCTTCTTGTACTTAAGTCGGCATTGTGCCTTTTCTATTTAATTCCGATGCAATTTCTGTGTTTCATCGTCAATGAGAAGGTCCAAGGGATATAGTAAACCTGGAGTGAAGCATCGGATTCCATAACTAGTGTCACAGGAATGGTTCAAAACATAGACAGTAAGAAGAGTCAGTCTTCTTGTACTTAATTCGGCTTTGTGCCTTTTGTATTTAATTCCGATGCAATTTCTGTGTTTCATCGTCAATAAGAAGGTCCAAGGGATACAGTGAACCTGAAGTGAAGCATCGGAATTTGTAACTAGTGTCACAGGAATGGTTCAAAACATAGACAGTAAGAAGAGACATTCTGCTTGTACTTAAGTCGGCATTGTGCCTTTTGTATTTAACTCCGATGCAATTTCTGTGTTTCATCGTCAATAAGAAGGTCAGAGGGATACAGTAATCCTGAAGTAAATCATCGGAATCTATAACTAGTGTCACAGGAATGGTTCAAAACATAGTCAGTAAGAGTAGTCAGTCTTATTGTACTTAAGTCTTCATTGTGCATTTTCTATTTAATTCTGAGGCAATTTCTGTGTTTCATCGCCAATATGAAGGTCCACGGGATACAGTAATCCTGGGGTGAAGCATCGGAATCTGTAACTAGTGTCACAGGAATGGTTCAAATCATAGGCAGTAAGAAGAGTCAGACTTCTTTTACTTAAGTGGTCATTGTGCCTTTTGTATTTAATTCCGGTGCAATTTCTGTGTTTCATCGTCAATAAGAAGGTCCAAGGGATACAGTATACCTGGAGTGTAGCATCGGAGTCTTTAACTAGTGTCACAGGACTGGTTCAAAAATAGACAGTAAGAAGAGTCAGTCTTCTTGAACTTAATTCGGCATTGTTCCTTTTGTATTTAATTCCGATGTAATTTCTGTGTTTCATCGTCAATAAGAAGGACCAAGGGATACAGTAAACCTGAAGTGAAGCATCGGAATTTATAACTAGTGTCACAGGAATAGTTCAAAAGATAGTCAGTAAGGAGAGTCAGTCTTCTTGTACTTAAGTCGGCATTGTGCCTTTTGTATTTAATTCCGATGCAATTTCTGTGTTTCATCGGCAATAATAAGGACCAAGGGATACAGTAAACCTGGAGTGAAGCATCGGAATCTGTAACTAGTGTTCACAGGGATCGTTCAAAACATAGACAGTTAGAAGAGTCAGTCTTCTTGTACTTATGTCGGCTTTGTGCCTTTTGTATATAATTCCGATGCAATTTCTGTGTTTCATCGTCAATAAGAAGGTCAGAGGGATACAGTAAACCTGAAGTGAAGCATCGGAATCCATAACTAGTGTCACAGTAATGGTTCAAATCATAGTCAGTAAGAAGATTTAGTCTTCTTCTACTTAAGTCGGCATTGTGCCTTTTGTATTTAATACCGATGCAATTTCTGTGTTTCATCGTCAATACGAAGGTCCAAGTGATACAGTAAACCTGGAGTGAAGCATCGGAATATATAACTAGTGTCAAAGGCATGGTTCAAAAATAGTCAGTAAGAAGAGTCAGTCTTCATGTACTTAAGTCGGCATTGTGATTTTTCTATTTAATTCCGATCAATTTCTGTCTTTCATCGTCAATAAGAAGGTCAGAGGGATACAATAAACCTGAAGTGAAGCATTGGAATCTATAACTAGTGTCACAGGAATGGTTCAAAACAAAGTCAGTAAGAAGAGTCAGTCTTCTTGACCTTAAGGCGGCATTGTGCCTTTTGTATTTAATTCCGATGCAATTTCTGTGTTTCATCGTCAATAAGAAGGTCCAAGGGATACAGTAAACCTTAAGTGAAGCATCGGAATCTATAACTAGTGTCACAGGAATGGTTCAAAACAAAGTCAGTAAGAAGAGTCAGTCTTCTTGTACTTAAGTCGGCATTGTGCCTTTTCTATTTAATTCCGATGCAATTCCTGTGTTTCATCGTCAATAAGAAGGTCCAAGGGATACACTAAAACCTGGAGTGAAGCATCGGAATCTATAACTAGTGTCAATGGAATGGTTCAAAACATAGTCAGTAAGAAGAGTCAGTCTTCTTGTACTTATGTCGGCATTGTGTCTTTTCTATATAATTCCGATGCAATTTCTGTGTTTCAACGTCAATACGAAGGTCCAAGGGATATAGTAAACCTGAGGAGAAGCATCGGAATCTATAACTAGTGTCACAGGAATGGTTCAAAACATAGACAGGAAGAAGAATCAGTCTTCTTGTACTTACGTCGACATTGTGCCTTTTCTATTTAATTCCGATGCAATTTCTGTGTTTCATCGTCAATAAGAAGGTCAGAGGGATACAATAAACCTGAAGTGAAGCATTGGAATCTATAACTAGTGTCACAGGAATGGTTCAAAACAAAGTCAGTAAGAAGAGTCAGTCTTCTTGACCTTAAGGCGGCATTGTGCCTTTTGTATTTAATTCCGATGCAATTTCTGTAATTCGTCGTCAACAAGAAGGTCCAAGGTATACATTAAACCTGAAGTGAAGCATCGGATCTATAACTAGTGTCACAGGAATGGTTCAAAACATAGTCAGTAAGAAGAGTCAGTCTTCTTGTACTGAAGTCGGCATTGTGCCTTTTCTATTTAATTCCGATGCAATTTCTGTGTTTCATCGTCAATAAGAAGGTCCAAGGGGTACAGTAAACCTGGAGTGAAGCATCGGAATCTATAACTAGTGTCAATGGAATGGTTCAAAACATAGTCACTAAGAAGAGTCAGTCTTCTTGTACTTAAGTCGGGATTGTGCCTTTTCTTTTTAATTCCGATGCAATTTCTGTGTTTCATCGTCAATAAGATGGTCCAAGGGATACAGTAAACCTTGAGTGAAGCATCGGTATCTATAACTAGTGTCACAGGATTGGTTCAAACATAGTCAGTAAGAATAGTCAGTCTTATTGTACTTAAGTCATCATTGTGCATTTTCTATTTAATTCTGAAGCAATTTCTGTGTTTCATCGTCAATATGAAGGTCCAACCGATACAGTAAACCTGGAGTGAAGCATCGGGATCTATAACTAGTGTCACAGGAATGGTTCGAATCATAGACAGTAAGAAGAGTCAGACTTCTTTTACTTAGGTCGGCATTGTGCCTTTTGTATTAAATTCCGATGCAATTTCTGTGTTTCTTCGTCAATAAGAAGGTGCAAGGGATACAGTAAACCAGGAGTGAAGCATCGGAGTCTATAACTAGTGTCACAGGAATGGTTCAATACATTGACAGTAAGAAGAGTCAGTCTTCTTGTACTTAATTCGGCATTGTGCCTTTTGTATGTAATTCCGATGCAATTTCTGTGTTTCATCGTCAATAAGAAGGTCCAAGGGATACAGTAAACCTTAAGTGAAGCATCGGAATCTATAACTAGTGTCACAGGAATGGTTCAAAACATAGACAGTAGGAAGAGTCAGTCTTGTTGTACTTAAGTCGGCATTGTGCCGTTTGTATTTAATTCCGATGCAATTTATGTGTTCATCGTCAATAAGAAGGTCCAAGGTATGCAGTAAACCTGAAGTGAAGCATCGGATCTATAACTAGTGTCACAGGAATGGTCAAAACATAGTCAGTAAGAAGAGTCAGTCTTCTTGTACTTAAGTCAGCATTGTGCTTTTTCTATTTAATTCCGATGCAATTTCTGTGTTTCATCGTCAATAAGAAGGTCCAAGGGATACAGTAAACAGGGAGTGAAGCATCGGAATCTATAACTAGTGTCAATGGAATGGTTCAAAACATAGTCAGTAAGATGAGTCAGTCTTCTTGTACTTAAGTCGGCATTGTGCCTTTTCTATTTAATTCCGATGCAATTTCTGTGTTTCATCGTCAATGAGAAGGTCCAAGGGATATAGTAAACCTGGAGTGAAGCATCGGATTCCATAACTAGTGTCACAGGAATGGTTCAAAACATAGACAGTAAGAAGAGTCAGTCTTCTTGTACTTAATTCGGCTTTGTGCCTTTTGTATTTAATTGCGATGCAATTTCTGTGTTTCATCGTCAATAAGAAGGTCCAAGGGATACAGTGAACCTGAAGTGAAGCATCGGAATTTGTAACTAGTGTCACAGGAATGGTTCAAAACATAGACAGTAAGAAGAGACATTCTGCTTGTACTTAAGTCGGCATTGTGCCTTTTGTATTTAACTCCGATGCAATTTCTGTGTTTCATCGTCAATAAGAAGGTCAGAGGGATACAGTAATCCTGAAGTAAATCATCGGAATCTATAACTAGTGTCACAGAATGGTTCAAAACATAGTCAGTAAGAGTAGTCAGTCTTATTGTACTTAAGTCTTCATTGTGCATTTTCTATTTAATTCTGAGGCAATTTCTGTGTTTCATCGCCAATATGAAGGTCCACGGGATACAGTAATCCTGGGGTGAAGCATCGGAATCTGTAACTAGTGTCACAGGAATGGTTCAAATCATAGACAGTAAGAAGAGTCAGAGTTCTTTTACTTAAGTGGTCATTGTGCCTTTTGTATTTAATTCCGGTGCAATTTCTGTGTTTCATCGTCAATAAGAAGGTCCAAGGGATACAGTATACCTGGAGTGTAGCATCGGAGTCTTTAACTAGTGTCACAGGACTGGTTCAAAAATAGACAGTAAGAAGAGTCAGTCTTCTTGAACTTAATTCGGCATTGTTCCTTTGTATTTAATTCCGATGTAATTTCTGTGTTTCATCGTCAATAAGAAGGACCAAGGGATACAGTAAACCTGAAGTGAAGCATCGGAATTTATAACTAGTGTCACAGGAATAGTTCAAAAGATAGTCAGTAAGGAGAGTCAGTCTTCTTGTACTTAAGTCGGCATTGTGCCTTTTGTATTTAATTCCGATGCAATTTCTGTGTT